>NC_092077.1:7170000-7260000 GCF_039877785.1 Chaetodon trifascialis | reverse complement strand
GTTGCATTACTGCTTCCTCTTTTGTGCAAGAAAATAATCCCTCTGATTTCCTGTGCAATGTGACCCAGTACAACTACATACAGTATTCAAATCTGTGGTCGGCATTGTCATTCATTAGGATCACTTCTTTTCTTACATGATTTTGTGCAAACGTTATTATTCATTTATCACCTGCTGCCATGTGAGAGGGTCAGCAAGTCATCCAGATCTGGAACTGGTCGCAGAGAGGTGTCCAAATCAAATGGGGCTGTGTAAACGCAGAACGCCCTGTAATTGATGAATTGATGATTTGACTTGCATACTCGCAGTGTGCAGAGGGAGCGATGCGATGAAAGCAGACAGGTTCATGTACTTGCCAATCTTGCATGATGTAAAAACAACAAAACGTGTGGGCATTCTAGGAGGTTGTTAGATGAGATCACGGCAGAAAAAGCTCCTTCAGTTCCTCTTCATTACTTTCCACTGTTGTTGTCATTTGGAGTCTGGATATGAATCTGGACAATCAAAGATTTTATGTAATATTTCCTCACCTCGAAATGAATCATTTAATGTGTATTCTGTAATAGTTTGTAGTAGCTTAAACTGATGCAAAATGACTTCCTTAAATGCTGATATATTTCATTCATCATGATATTCTATGGAGTTTTATTGTAAACAAGCAAAAGTTATGTTTACATTCAGTGTTTCTCACCATAACACATTTTCTGTGCCCTTGAGAGCTGATAAACATGTTTCTTCCTCAGAACCGTTTACAAAGCTGTTTTTTTTTTTTTTTTTTGTCTTTGCAGTCTTCTTCACTGCCTTGGTGAATAGCATTGTCTCAGTGCTTCTTTGTGCGTTGCTGCCACTGTCGGTGTAAAGACATTGGCAGGAATGTGTATCCCGTCGCACGCTTGCATGTATGTGCTTCCTCCGCAACAACATCTCTTGATGGGACTGTTACTTTTTATTTATTATTAAGGGTGACTCTTGGACCTCTGGACCAGTGGTCCAGTGTGGGGGTCAAACGTACCTTTTTGAATATCAGCACACTTGGAGCCAGTAGAGATTCGGTGGAAGCTTGTTGCCACAGAGCAAGGACGATCTCTGTATTCATTTTGGCTGAAACATCTGAAACCTCTGACAACATGGCTGGAATAAAGCTATTGTTATTGTCGCAAGCTGTCTCCATATGGTCAAACCCCCCAACACACACACACACACACACACACACACACACACACACACACACACACACACACACACACACACATAGACACACACAGATCAGCAGTGGGAGCACATCATCTGTCACCCAGGGCCCAGGCGGAGGGGCGACAGATTGTCCTCGCGGTGTTCCTTCAGGTCCCATTGCTCCAAACACACACTCACAGAGACACACACACATACACACAAACAATCTGCCCACTAACATACTGTTCTCATAGTATTCCCTCAGAGTGCGGGCAGGGCAGTTTCTCTGCCTTTATCTCAGAGGAGTATTAAAAAATCATTTCTGCATGAGGACGCAGATGTGTGTCTCACTGTAGCGTTGCAGAGTGTGTGTTTTCATTTATGTAGCCAGAACACACACACACTCACACATACTGCTTATTTTATGCATATGTATTGTTGTTTGCATGGCTTTTGTACTGGTGGCTTCCTGGAAAGAAGAACAACAGAATGGCATGCTGATGAGCTGGACACGCCAACACACACACACACACACACACACACACACACACACACACACACACACACACACACACAGAGTAAGGGACGTTACAGTTAAAGATTAACCATGTGTGTACAGATCAAATAGAGCATCACTATATGCGCCGCAGAACAAATGAATCTCACATCAATGGCTCTCTGCGGCTATATGATATGGCGTAGTGGAGAGATCAAAACAGCAGTGTGATGTATTTAACTGTCACAAAACAGCCACATCAATTAAACATCAAGAGCATCCACTCTATAGCCTGACCCAGTGATAATCAAGGGTGTTTTTAGTATCAAAGTGCTGCTCAGCAAACGCCAGGCCTTTAAAGATGGTCATCCATAAACATTACCTGGCTTTGTTCCTCGCTCTTGGGGGAACCACACATACATGCACGCCTTCCTTTCTCTTTTTCCTGTGCTCTACCTGCTTGTGCCCCCTTCTCCTCCACCTTGTCCCTCCCCCTTTACCTGTGTTTGTGTGTGTGTGCGTGCAGAGAGCTCCGGGCCTCATAGATTGTCTCAGCTCACACCCTCTCCTTAATGCGCTTTCTGTTCCTCTGTGGAATTCCTTCTCCTTGAAGAGAAAAAGAGAAAGTGAGCTGGAGACCAGAGGCAAAGGAGAGAGAGATAGAGAGCAGGTAGTTTCATTACCTCCCACCCCCCACCCCCTCCCTGGGTGCCTGAGTTATGGCCAATTAGGCCTATTAGCAACAACAAAACACAAGAAAGCACAACAAAACCCGGTAGGCAGGCAGGCAGGTAGTTAACGGTGGGAGGAATTGTTATCTCTCCCACCGACAGGAACAAAGAAAACACTCTCCTGAGTGCCGGAGAAAGAATTTATACCTCCCAGTGTTCTCAATTCTACAATTAAACTCTTTACTGCAATTTCCTGTTGGTTGGAGTCTCCAGAGGGACCTTTCAATGCACTGCAGTGATTTTTACACCTGCAAAGTGGTGTGTTATGTAATTAACCAAGTTTGAGACAATTGCTCAGAGGTGCAGAGAACTTCTAAACAAGACTTATTGAGTCTTGTGATCGATGTGGTGATGACACATCCACGTAAATAATTATTGCTTTTTTTAGCTTGCTTCAAAGTTATCATAGCTGTCTGGCTCCAGAGGTCGTCAGAATTTGGCTAATTGATAGAGGCCTGAAGTGAAAACTTTTCCATTGCAGAAAAAGGAAAATTACCCAGCTAAGGGAATGTTTGATGCACCTGCTCCTGAGATGATAAAAGCGACTTTTGAATGGTAACAAATGAATTGTATAAGCAGGCTCGTGATGGGCTTGAACTCTAGTGCCAAGTGCTGGTGAATATGCATAGTTACACTGTTTTAGCATATGAGGAGTAAAATTGTCATGCTGTTTCTCGGGCTAACCCAAAAGTGGTGTCAGGAGAGCGGGGTCTCTCTTCTCAGACTGAGCTAACAAGGCCCAACCTGACTCCTCCGAATTGCCCCAGGCTTTTCATTTTATTCAACAGTTGTTCTATTTTACAGCAAAATTCAAATTTGAGTATGTACAACAGCCTTTACAGCTTTTTTTTGTTATTTTTTGGAGCTTTTCATCTTGGCCAAGGTTTCCACATGCAGTGTTAATGCAGCAAAACGGATGAATATGAAGTAAAAGAGAAATTAGATTGAGAATCGTTTACTTTGGACAAACAGAGTGGACAGCAGATCTCTGTTAAATCCAACTTAGAGCTATCAGTGCATTATGTGGATTGTTTGTCTGTACTTATGGAATCGCGTTCACACTAGCTTATAGTGCCAGCGGTGACCGTTCACCTGGTCACTTCCTTTAACAACAGGAAATTCTGCAACATCATACTGCATATCATTGGATAAAATTGGCTGAATTTGCTTCGTGCAGATGTGGCGATGTGATGGTCAGGTATGATATCACAAAGATATATATTGTGCATCTCGTTTTGTCTTGTCAGTCTCAGTCTTCCGTCCACCTTACTCCACGCTCAGACTGAACCCTCCGTGCTCTGTATAAAATCCATTAACTCAACATGCCGATAAACAACTGTCACCCAGATGGGAGCTGAGTATTGTGTGTGGTGTGAGCATCACGTTGAGGCGGAGGGAGATGCAATCAAATAGAGATGTGCGGAACAAAACGGGCGAAGGATGGCGGGAGAGAGCGGGGGGGAGGGAGAGATGGAGGGAGTAGGCAGAGAGGTAAACTAAATGTGACATCTCATATTTGACTTTTCACTTCCCATTTAGCTGACATGTCCAAGATAAGTGGAGGAAAGATTACTGGTCTCATTCTGTTAGACAAAGGCCTGTGTGTGTGAGCGCATTTGTTGTTTCAGACATGTAAATTTTACATTTAGGCCCTTTAGCTCATTTTCTTATGTGACTGATGATAAATAAGCAGGTCGGAGTTCAGTGTGTGTGTGTGTGTGTGTGTGTGTGTGTGTGTGTGTGTGTGTGTGTGTGTGTGTGTGATAGAGACAGAGAGCAGACAATAGAGTTTCATTTTCACAGATTCACAGTTTTCAGATTTGATTGATTTTCTGTGAACCGTTTCATAGGAGTTATGTTTCAACTGCTCGACTCCTTTTTGCAAGTTTTAAAGGTTGAACTTGAACTTGACTTTCATTTTTGGCTTCTTTCCTTTTGATTTCTTTCGTTTTTTGGGCAGCAAATTTTTTATGCCTCGTGAAATGATTCATATCACTTACTTTTTAAAGTGTCAAAAAAAAGTTTAATTTGTCAAAAAAGTTTAAAGTGTTTAGGACTTATCAGTAAACGTTTATAGCGAAGATTTAGATCAGCATTCCCAGAGCCCATCTGGTAGTCGAGGCCCACAAACCCTGAAATCTTTTTCCCTCTTAGTTTAAATCTCTTCATTTTTTTTTTTTTTATCTCTGTGTGATTTTATTTTATTATTGTTTTTTTTATCATCTGTGAAGCAATTTGTAACATTGTTAAGAGCAGGGCTATGAATTAAGTTCACTATTGTTATTATTTTCATTATGGCTAAAACAAGGAAAAGCAGACCAAATAACCAGGAGCTGTTTTTCTTACATCTCCAGGTCAATGCTTTGTCCTCTTAAATGCCAGTCTACTGACAATACATACACCATTCTTCCACACTCTTGATATGATTTACATTGTGTGTATTCAGTAAATAGCCAGAACCAGCTAACTGCCAATTGTACTTCAATAGCCACAGCTATTGTCTGTAGCATAGAACATGTTCTACTATGACAATATCTGTATCTATTTACACATTGTCAGTCTGTTAATTGTCGACAGTGAGAAACGTACTTGTGTGTTTATGGATTCAACTCAATTCATTCGACCTCTATATGACAGAATACACATGGTGGATCATACAACAATGTTTACCTATAGAATGGCTTTGTCGCTCATGTGAAAAGACTCATATTAAGGAGTGTGTGTGTATGCTGTATGTGTCTATGTGTGTTTGTGTGTATATGACTGCTACAACGCAGGTGCCCACTCAAGCGAACAAGAGAGGCAGCAGTTATCTTCACCTCCAATTACACACTAAGAACGCCTCAGTTGTGTATGTATGTGCGTGTGTATGCAGTCACACATTTTTATGACCTTTGTGTGTGACTGCTTGACTCTGTTTGTGTGTGTGTTTGTGTGTACATACTGTGTCTGTGTGCGTGCGTGTGTGTAGCCCCCGCAAGGCCCTGGGGTTACAGGCAGCTTGGTGACAGTGCAGATGGGATAACATATGACATGTGAGTGACTGAGTGAGTGTGTGTATGCATGTGTGTGTGTATGTGTGTGTGCGTGCGCGCCTCAGTCCATCTGGGCTCCCCTCTGATCGACCGGGGCTCCCTCTGCTCTCTGTGGCCCACTGGGGAGCCGGCAGGACTACAGAAAGTGAGAGAGAGCAGCGAGGGCCGCCTGCTCTCAGCCTCCCTCACCTCCATCCACAACCACAGGGTTATATAAACGTTTTTATCAATGTTAAAATGACATTCATCTTGAAGGGCTTTTCCAAGATCCAAGAGAGGTTTTTTTGCAAACATGCCAGTATAGCAATATTTTCAAGTCTGAAATATAAGACTGTAGGCAAAGATTATAGAGCGCACTTATTACAATATTTCAGTGAAGAGATTGTTTTCTATTGTTAGGGGACTTTTTTTTTTGATATCCACTCATGGCAAACATTTTTATTGTCATGTTTAGGCAACTCGGTGTACTTAGTTTCTTATTCCGCCAACATGCTTTTACTGAGTCCGTTCAGTCAACAAAGCAGTACAAAGAACTCCCAAGGAGCAATGCAAGAAGTAGCATACTGTCAGTCTGGAAGGACAACTGAAATACGCAGTGAAATCTCTAAAACTGAGTACCTACGGAGTACCTAGAAACTTAGTGACACACGTGGGAAAGCTGAGTTGTCACTGATTGGCTACTTTACTGAATAATTGGCAACCAATAGATCTGGGCATCCGTACTTTCAGCCTCAGCTAAAGTGTTTTAGTAGCCCATTTCCAAGTACTGCACTTTGTAGGCCCACCATCTACCCTGACCACCTCCCTATGACCTATAACTCCCAAGGACACAACACTCTCTTGACTGAAATAATCATTGCCACTGAGCACAGGTGAGCCAGCAGTTATATTTTCTCCAAAACATATTTTGCAAAGCTGTTTATGAGTTTGCACCTGATTTAGAGGAGATTTGTGATGCAGTGAGTAAATTTGTAGGCCCGTCGACCAAAGTGTACATGATGTCCATGATGTATGGACTCTAACAAAGCCACCTTTGCCAGCGTGTGGAACAATTGTGGTACACAATGGCTGAGGGCACTGCCAGCATACAGTACCTGCACTGAAAGTGCACTGTATGTCTGTCGTCCAATGAAAAAATCAGGCACAGCACAAGTTCACATGTGATTACATGGTATATATACTGTATCCTTTTTGAAGTTTAATTGGGTCATTTTTTGTGTTGAATCCAGTTTTTCTCTTTAGCTGGCGTAGGCTTCGTGTTGCAGAGCCAATGGCATCGGGTTTGTAGCACCACAAAGGCGAGACGCTGAATGCACAGGAACACAGTGTGCATCTGACATTGTGCATTGTGTCCCCATGAGACTCGTCGCTCTCTCTTGTTCATGGGATCCAGGTCCATGGCTATTTTGTGCGGCTGGCCAGGGCCACGTGGTGTTGAGGGGAAAGGCTACGGGATTTGGACTGATGGAGGCATTGGAGGGATGGTGTGTGTAGTTGGGATGAGAGAGAGACAGCAGGGAGCTGGGCAGTCGGTTTGTTCCTGTTCCATCCGTGGGCTGGAGGCCAGAGCCCGGACACAGAGGATGAGAGATGATGGAGAGAAAGGGAGCAGGAGTCAGAAGAGAGGGCGGATATAAGTAGAAAGACATCGAGAAAGAGGTGAGGGCCAGAAATTAGAGGTTAGACTTGAGGTCTTTATGATCGCGGCAGTGAAGGTTTAGTAAAGTAAGGAGAAGATGACGAGAGAAGAAAGAGGGGAGGAAGAAAATGTCACCAGAACAATGCTAGCAGCAGGAGGTGTTCTTGTCTGGTCAGACCAACACTGAGATGCTAAAGAGGACTTAATGATGCCTGACAAGTGCAATTAATAATTAAAGCAGGAGCCGACGGTCATGCAGCTAGCATGTGACAATAACTGAGGTTACCCTCCCGTGATAGGCCCGCTCCTGCCCTTCCACCTCCTCTGCTCTTTAGTCACAATTTTGTCATCTTTTCACTTTGCTCTCCCGTTATCGCTCTGCTCTGCCTTTGTCGCTTCCTCCCCTTCTCTGTCTGTCTGTGTAATTTTGCCACTTATGTTTCGTACCCCACCCCTGCCCCCATCCCTGCCCTCCGTCGCTTCATCCATCACCCATCCGCTCTTTCTTCCTCCCCTCCATCTCTTTTGCTCTCTCACCCCTCCCGTCACCCTTGAGCAGCTCACGCAAAACTGCAGCCGTCACTATCAGGTGTTGACGAGTTGCCCTACTTGATATTCATGGATGAGATTATTTGGAAGTGTGTGTTCGTGTGTGTGTCGGGGGGTTACAGGAGAGGGAGGTGATGGAGCGGGTGTGTGTGTGCTGGTTAGGGATGGGGGTTGGAGGGTGTACAGGGTGTACATGAAGCGTCATTACCATATCAAAGACATGCTAGTCTTTCTGTCCTAATGGTAATTACACTGCCCACAATTGGCGCTCACTGCTCGGATCACAACAACAAGAAAAAAATTTCAAAAAATGGATGGAGGGATGAGGAGGAGGGGTATTAAAGGGAAGTGGAGGGGGGTACAATTGGCTGGGGCTTTCAGGTTATGTTAATACCGCTCATCTATTTAATTAGTGGCTGGCGTTGGGTTTTGTTTACATCTGACGTGCCCCTTCTAGGAAAGACAGATGAGAGAGGCAAATAAAGAGAGAGAATGGCGAGGATGAGTGAGAGTGAATGGGAATCAGAAAACAGAACAAGAGAGACAGAGCAAGAGAATAGCAGAGTGGGTTCCGGGGCCGGGTGGTGGGATGGCTGGAACGAGGTGTGACTGCGCCTCTTGAAGCCGTAATGAGGTCCGTTGTGGATGGACCTTTGATAGGCCTCCTGGCTCCACCTCTTTCGCCTGGCTCTGGAGCCGGGCGCGCTGGGCCTGGGGAATCGGCTCAGATTTTTAAAAGAAAGCTAAAAATGTATCTCTTCAGTTTAGCTTGTACCTAGCTGTGATTTACAGGCCTGAAACGTCTGAGCTGTGCCTCACAGTCGTACTCTGCTGCACTTCTTTTCACTGTATTTTACTTGATTTTTGTACTACTGCTACTACTACTGCATTGTCTTTATTTGCATGCTTATTTGTATCTTATTTGTACTATTATTATCAAGTGCATTTTGTCTTTTGTCTTTTTTATGTGAAGCACTTGGTGCGTGCAACTTCTTTGTTGTGAAGCAGTTTGAGCAGTTTCTCTTGTATGGAAACTGTTATTCTAATTGTTTCTTCTTATTATTTGTTTGATATTTTTTACTGCAGTCAGGAATAATGCCTGCCTGTTCACCTTCCTGTTTTTCTGACCGACTGATTGGCTGATTGAGTGCTTGGCTACCTGACTCCCTGCCAAACTGACTAGATGAGGGGGGAACTTACCCATTCACTTGATGACCGATGTAACAGATGCTTAAGATGTTTCAGTACACCAGTATTTGGTGCATGTGGTAGTCTGACCTCTCGGACCATTTTCTAATAGCAAAAGTGTTTCCACCTGTCCCGAATGACCACAGTTTATTCACAAGTCTGGACAGTCTCTCCTCAAAAGCAGTCAGGTTTGCACATATGGAAAGGGACAGAAGCAGTTGTGTCAAGAATGAAAGAAAGAGAGCTTGAGAGAGGAAGAAAGCTGGCCTACATTCACACCTCTGCACACTAGGCCTGTCAAGGATTTTTTTTATTTGAATTGTGAAAACATCCATACATTCAATCGTCAAAATTAATATTTGATTTTGGAAAAAAAGCTTTGCCAACGTGGCGGGTGCAATGAATGCACTGCATAATGGACAGAAGTCACAAAAGCATAGTTTCTATTCAGTAATTGTTTTTTTATAGATATACTGGGAAAGTCTGTTTAAGTTTGACATATTTAAATTGCTCCAGTAATAACGTGCTGTGAAAATATTCCAACTCTACACACTGTTTTCCCTGCTCCTTCTCTGATGTCCGCCCTCTCTCTTGCTCCTCTCCTGATTTGTTGCATTAAGAGTTTATTTGTGTTGGAACAGTTGAAAGACAAACCAAGAAGGTTTTGGTGAGTTTTATGTTGTTTCGTGGGCATTGAAATCTGACATTCTGCAGTATCTACACATGCTATGGAAAGCAAAGGTTGTGGGTGTGGTTAATGTATGGTTAGGTTTAAGCAACCAAACACTTGAATTATGTGTATAATTAATACAAATGCAGATGTGCGATGGGACACAAGGTCTGGTTAAGGTTAGGGTTAGGCATGTAGTGGTTATGGTTATGCTTAGGTAAGTCTTTGTAATGTCCCCATAAATTATGGAAACACAGCTGTGTGTCTGCGTGCATACACATGTGACTTTGCTCCGGCCCATGTTAGGTTGGGAGACATGATCTCTGGGACTAACTTTTTGCATGTGATTTGCCTATGCACATGAGTCTCCACGCCTGAACACACACAGTTCAGTCAAGTCTTTGTAATGTGAATATTTTGGCTCCTGAATACCTGTGTGTGCATCTGTATCCACTTTTTAAAAAAGGAGCTCGTGATGGCATTGTAATAGAGCCCATTTTGAGGCGCTCTCAGGAGAAAGTGAACATGGAAATGAGAGGAAAATGAGAGGGAAATGAGGATTTTTGCCTCTGTGAGAGTAAGCCATCATATCTCCTCTGCAGATAGTTGCAGTTGTTTCCGAGGTGCCAGTCAGTCAAAGACCCCGGTCAGCACTTGATCGCACTATAGATCAGCAACTCAACAAACAGAGAAAAAGTGATGAATATTCTAGTTAGAAATACTACAATATACTGTATATTTCTGTCTATATGTGTGTGTGTGCGTCTATCAGTACACTGCATGAAGAATAAGCGATTCACAGTGACATTTTCAAAAGGTCCAAAACAGCGGCGATTTTTAAAACACCTTTCACTTCAAAGAGCGGACGGACAGACGGATCTAGAAAAAAGCCTTTGGTTCCAAATGCTTGCCATTTCACTTAGTAGCACTGAATGACGGGATGTGTTTTTTTTGCCCACGGTTTACCCTGAGAATTGTCGTCATCTTCTTCAAGGACCCCCAAGAGAGCGTCTTTGAAAAACACTCGTCTCCCAATTGGGGGTGGGTGGGTGGTGGGTGCTCAAGTCAGCTGAAGAAGACTCGCAAAAAGGCTGTTTTTTTTTTTTTTTCAAGCTCCTTGAACACTGAGATGTAGTAGCGGAAAGTTTTGGAATGTAAAATGGCAAGAAGAGAAGAGGGAAAGATAAATGACAGGAGAGGTATATGAGATAAACAGCAAGGGAAATGTATGGTCGTGGGAGAGAGGGCCTCTGAGACGAAAATACAGTCAGCTGGTTGGCTGTGCGAAAGCGTCCTCGCTGGTAAACACAGCTAAAAACAAAAGAGAGGCAGAGGACTGCGGTAGTTTATTACTGAACAGAGGGCAAGAGAGGAGTGATTGATTGTGCTCAAGGAGAGAAAAGAGAGAGAAGAAACAGGGAGAGTAGAGGGAACAGCCCACATGCTATCACACTGTTTTTAATAACAGTGTAGCGGCGACCCGAGGCCTCCACGTCCACGCAACGGCTGTGCAATGTCTGCTCGGCGTCTGTGCCACACACAAAAGGGCTCCGATCCAAAAGTCAAGCCATTCTGCTCTGTCTGTCAGCTACAGGCTGCAGGGAGGCAGAAGCAGTCAAAGACCTCTGCCTCCTAACTTACCCAGGAGGCTCTTCATCTCTGGTCATCCATCAAATGCTGCTCCAGACACAGAGGTCATGTCTGCACTAATGATGGCACGTTTGATATGTTTATATGTTGAAAGTCTAAACTCGCGTTTTCGCGTCATCCTGGAGAAGTTCATCTTTGAATTTGCTGCTTGTCACTGTTCAAGACCAGTATTCACACCTGACGGATGCCGTGTCGAGAAAAGCATTCTGCGGCTGGGTCACCTTCGTCAGCACCCACGGGTCACGTAGAGCTGATCCTGATAAATGTGTGTCCTGGACCGTGGTGATGTGCCACAAGTCAGCATATTCTCCCTGTCCCTGTGTGTTGTCAGTCGAAACAAGAAAATATCACAAAAGCAGAAACTAAATGCTAATAATGTTGAAGTAATAACAGGCTTCATACTGATTTGATGACGAAGAAACATCTTGTATTGAAGTAAAGTGTAATGATGTTAAATCTAGTGATTACATTTATTAAATGAATTTTTTGAACCATAATTATACAGCTCTGAACAAGATGTATTATGTATCTGATGTATCTGGAGTAAAACAAAATATAGTCTTATATCTTTCAAGTTATTAAAATCTTATTTTCTTAATAACCAGAAAACAATCTGCCAAAATAGGCTCTGCTATGTAATCTGACATGAATGCAGTTTTAACTCATTTAAAGACTTTCCTTAAAGCAACAGACAACATATCATAATATCATGATGATCACACAGGAAACAGGAAACAGACGTGCTGAAAACAAGTTAATCCAACATTTTTCTCTTGTTTTCAGTCGCAGAAAAACCTCCCGCATAATGACTTACTGAACGGGGTATTTTATTTTCTCTGTGAACCACACGGCTATTTGATGGCTAAACGAAGGTCCAGTAGGAGGCGTACTCAGCGCAAGCAGCTCAGCCCTGGCCTCCACCTCCCTCCCTCCCTCAGCGAGTCGCTCCCTCCACTCCTTTCCCTCGCTTCTTCCTCCTCTCCTCACAGTGTATCAAGTGCATCATCCTCTCACACCTCACTTTGCCCTCGAGAACAGCGCCCTGCTCGCACACACGCACACACGCTCAAACACTCAGCAGCACCTCGTAAGCGAGATAAGGAACTTGCGACACCAAAGGGTCCGGCTTCTGTCACCCTGCTACCTCGCCTGGACCACATGGCCGCGGGTGCAGAGAAGAGCGAGAGAACAGAGAGAGGAGGAGTGGAAACAGGAGTAGGAGGGGAGAAAAAGAGAGCTCAGGAGCAAAAAGGAAAAAAAAAAAAGGAAATGTGATAAAGATGCAGAAGACGAAGAGATGAAAGAGGAAGAGAGACAGATGGGGCCAGAAAGAGGGAGAGAAAAAGGCAGAGAGATACAGAGCTTAAAAAAAAAAAAAGAAAAAAAAAGCGAGCGAGTGGCAGCAGTGCCAGCAGAGAGGGACTGTTGTTTTCCGTGCATGTTGTTGGTTGGCTTGCCACCAGTTAGCATGAGGCAGATGCAACCGGGAGCGCTTGGTAATTATCGCGGTGAACCTCCCTCAGAGCACATGTGCTTTCTGCTCGCTAATCTTCACAAAGATTCAGCGTGGCCAGTCTGGTTTTCAACATTTCACCCCTGTTAAAACAATGGACAAAAACAAAGAGAATAGCATATACAGTGTAGTATATCAAAATTGCGGCTACGTCGAGACTCCTTTTCTCTGAGCAAAGGAACACAATTACGCGGCAACTTCTGCCATCTTTTTTGGCTCGTTTGTGTTGCGATCAACATCTCTCCCAACATCCCACTCTTCAGTCTAACTGGTGGGTTTACCGCCGTCTCTTATCGTGTTGAGTTCAGAAGCTCCCGCGCTCCTTTTCAACAGGTGTTTGTGGATCCCACTGTAGGAGAGCCGGCTCCTGCAAACTCCTGATAAGCCTCCGTACTCACGACTCACCCAGTCAGATAGAATCTGCATATACCTGCAATCATATGCTCCAGCCAAGTGACAGAAGTATTCCCTCGCCGACTGGGAGAGATATGTTATCTCCATCAGCTGTGCCTCCCTGCACTTTGAACATAGTATTCAGATACACTTGGACTCATTTTACATAAAACTGCAGTCACAGTCACATTGGTCGAACTGCACTTAATGTGCTTAAGCGCCCTAACAGTGTGTTTAAGATTGAACTGAACTCAATATAACGCTTGTCGGGGCATTATCAGATTAACTCGTAGAAATGTCAGAACTAATGTTGCTGAGTACAGCAGATTAACATATGAATTACATGCAATAAGGTCTTTAAAGTTCATGTATTCAAGTGTTATAAAGAGGCACATGACGGCACATAAGTGCAACATAATCAAAAAAACCGAGAGGCATTTTTAAATAGTGGGAATGCAATTTTTCTCGGCCAAGGTTGCCGCAGGACACGATGCGCCATGTCTTTCCGTCACATGTCCCTGTATCTGTGCCTCAAGCAATCCCTATGGACAAAATAATGACCAAAAATAAAGAAAAAACAAGATGTAACAACAAAAAAATTGAGAGAATGATACAGCTGGGTGACCTGACACTTCAGTTCCATAATGTGTGATCTGCCATCTAGCAGTTCTAAAAGGCTTTTTCAAACCGCCTGGATCAGGACGCTCATTAAATAAAAAGGCTTGTTTCAGGTATGCAGTGAAAGGCACGGTAATGAAGGAACATCTGCTGATCCCTACCTGATGGGTTTATTTCTTGCTCACTCTTACCCCTTTCTCTTGAGTGTTTTAGGAGCTCTCAAGTGATTGTGTATTTACTTGGTATCACTGCCTGAAAGTTGCTTTTAGGCGCTTGGCTGAAACGGGTGCTTCACAAAAATCATTTCATCGCAGAGGTGGTCTGTGTTAGGCGCTCTGTGGTGGCAACATGAGCGGGCAGGAGTCAAATGGAAATGCAAGTGTTGCTTAGGAGCTCGCACAAAGAGAAGCGTCAACCCAAAAAACCTTTGCTCAGGCCTCAAATCAGGAGACCTGCGCATGACTTTCTTAAGCATTCATTCAGGGCTGTGTCTTCACTGGATCATTGTTACCTAGAGTAGGAACATAGGTGCTTAGGAAATCACTCAATGTCACACCTTATGAAAGAAGTGTCCTCTCTGTTGGTTTGAAGTTTGACTCCTTAGACACAAATCATTTGAATTTAGCCGAGAACTTGGAACAGCAAACCACATTTTATTGCTACAGTGACACACAAAATCATTTTAGTACGGTGTCAGCAGTGGTAAATCACACACACATACACACACACACAGTTGCAGTAATAGAAAAGCTGTGTAGACACACTGAATCAGTTCCACTATCTTGTTCTGTACGTGCTTCCTCTCATGCTGTACACCCCCCCTCCCCCCGTCTTCTTCCCCTGTGCTCTCTCTGGAGCCTGACCTTCTGTAAGTACCATGTAATCTTTGCTGCTGTAGTAATATTCTTTCCCCATGCGGGTCACCAGTGGCTTTCCATCTTGAACATGTCTGCTGAGATAGTTGGTGTCCCTCCTCTTCCTCCTCCTCCTCGTCCTCCCCGCACGCACAAACACACACCCGTAGCTCAACACGGGTGGCTGATGTTGAGCACAGCGAGCCTTGTTGTACTTGAAAACAAATCAGCGGACTGTTGCTTAATAATGTAATGAGTCTTTTAAGCCGCACAGACAAGTTGATCCGCTCTGTTACAAATATGGGAACTTTTTTCATTACATTACCCCCCCCCCCCCTTCTTAAAGTGCTGTTTCTGTTGTCCTATCAGTGCACTAATTCCTAAATAGGTCAATCCAAAGAAGCGGCTTCATATTTGCAGCGATCTCAAGTGAAGCACGAGAGCACAAAACATGAACAGAAGGAGAAAGCATGAGCATTTAAGCATCTTAAGCAGATAATTAGTGGTACTTTAATTCAAGAGCACATACCCACCAGTCCTCTGAGGTGTATTGTTCCAGAAAAACAGGTGAGAAAGGATCCCACTGGACACATGCTGAATTTTGAATTCAGAGGTCATGCATTTGACCTGATAGCAACAACAACAACAACAACAACAACAACAACAACAACAACAACAACAACAACAAAACTATTCAATAATGCTGAACTCTTTGACACGACAACGCTACCTTGAAGCTTCGGGACATCTGTTTCTACCAATTCATCGCATGTAATACCCTCATTTGGATCAATGAGTCCCACTCCAGACCACAAAGCACTGATAGAAGCGGTTGGGATAGCAAAAGAAAAAAAACAAAAAAAAACAAGAACAAAACTGTATTTTTGTGTGACATTCATTTGGATTCCTGCTCTGTGTGATACAACACTAAGGCAAATAGTTTTATGCAGATAAATACCTGGCTCTTATTTAATTTCTTTTCTGGCCCTTTCATTCCTCCTCTTTTATTCATCTGTTTTATGTTTCATCCTTTTTTTTCCTGCAAATTTCTGCCACTGCGACGATTTTGGTCATGGCTGCGGACTCATTCGCTTTTGCTTTAAAAGCTGTAAAGAATTTCTTGGAGGATAATGGCTCTGATCGGGAGGTCATTGCTGCCTGTATTTCATCGCATAAAGAGAGCTTGCGTAAGAGATACAGCATTGTCTGTTGCAAAGCATATAGCAGAGGTCAATCTCAATCAGCTTCCTTTGTCGGGGGTCTCCGTAGAACTCTCTGTGTCTGAATTCCACTTATATTTCATGAGGGACAAACTCCCTACAAGTGCGGTGATTTGCTACCTGAACAATGCCGTTGTGGGCATCATGAAACTGAGACAGCTTTGACCATGGCACCCTACCAGTAATTGAGTTCCTTTGCCAGTCATGCGCAGGGTCACTTTCCCTGCATTTGGGTGCCGGAAGGGGGGTCGCAGGACCATTGAAATCCAGAAAGCCGGATCTATTGTGGAGGCTCTGTTTGGGAGAAGCTGGAACAACAGCATGCAAGGCCTGTGTGCTTGATAATAGATTAGCAGCGCAGTCATTATCTGTCCAAGGACTCCAGAAAGGAGCTTTTAGAGCAGATGCTCCCCTAACTCAAGGTTTGTACACACAGGAAGTCAGAAAGAAAAAGACACAGAGCTGCCTGAAGCATAAAGGATTACCTGGAAATATTGTGCTGTGTGCATGTATCACGGTCCTCTCCTCAAGGCCGTTTCTCCTCTTTTATACATTTCTTCACTGTTTTGCATCTAGCCTCCTCTTTTAGGTTGCTCATCAAAACTCTTACCCCGTTCCCCTCTCTGTGTTCCTCTAATCATGATTTCCTCTCATTGCTCCGTTCACTTTAGACGGCCTGCTCTGCCGACTTGTTCGGTAATGATCCTCGCTCTCTGTGACGACTGGAATCCTTTTGTGCCGTCTGACACGTTTTATGTTTGAAAGGGAACAGAGGGTGTTTTTACAATGGCCTTTTATGCCCTGTGAGAAATATATGAGTCTTTTGGCGCAGCTAATGAAGGCGCTTTCATGTCCCCCACCAGTAGAAGTGTATAGAGATGGATTGTCTGGGGCCCACACAGGCCCCTGCGTAGCCTGAAGCACATTGTGTCGGCCTCAGGTCTCTGAAAGAAAGAAGAAAAGAAAATAAGAGAAAAGAAAAGAACAATCTCCAGTTTTACTGTTCACTAGTTTCCGCTCCTACTCTGACGCTGGGACAGGAGAGCAAGCGAGGTGAGCCCACGCTGACAGGCTATGCTCCGCCCCGGCGCTCTCGCCACTTCGCCAACACGACCATCATCATTATCAAGGTGACCATTCCTCCCCCTTGTTTCAAAGACAGTCATTATGGCTCCTAAGAACAGAGGCAGGGCCAAGACGGAGGACAGGGGAGGAAGAAAGATAAGCGGAGACAGAAAATAAGGAGGGGCGGACAGATGGGAAAAGAGAGGAGAAGAAGGGGAGAAGGAGGAGGAAGGGGTGTGCTGAGGAATTATGATGAGGGGACGTGCGATTGGGGAAGGGAGAGAGAAAGAGGACGTGTGAGAATAAGTGAAATAATTATGGAGGCCACTTCACCAAGGGCATATTCTACTGTGCAGAAAGTAGCTTCAAGTACACACACACACACACACACACACACACACACACACACACACACAGACACACACACACACTGTATGGATGCACTCTCGTCAGCCAATTTCAGCTCTCGTCAGCTCTTGGGTGAGGGCAGCGTTAGCTCCTGAGGGTCTCGCCACGATGCTTGGGGTCATGGGATATGAAGTCTCATCATGGATGCAATTGTCTCGTAAATTTCAGATGAATTAGCGGACAAATGTTTGTCAAGAACAGGCTCCCACCCACACACGCACCAACCACAACACCCACCCCCCCAAACCTGCACTGTATGGCCTTCGCTTTGTTTTCAGTACCCTCACTTGCATGTTCACCCTAAATGCCACTGAGGCTAAGACGTGTTTGAGTGTGTGTGTGCATGAAGTAGCCTTGCCTACACAAAATACATGTACATATCTCCACAAATATGCATCCTTTTCTCCTCTATGTTTGTGCGTGAGTGTGTGTGTGCGTGTTGCGCAGGCAAGCCGGGGACGGATATCTTCGCCGACAGCGGGGAACAGAATTATTCCGAGCATTTAACATCTAAGGCCACAGAACAAGGCGTGTGAGTAATACAAGGGCCGTGAGTTCAATGGTAATACAAGAAGAGGGATTTTATTTTCTTTCTTCAAGAGTACAAGAGGGAGTGGGGTAAATAATTCATTTCCTTTGGCTCAGGGCACGTCCTATTGTCACCGCCTAACAAGCACAAGGACAGGCGGCCGGCGGGCCTCTTATTACTTGTGAACGGCAGAGAGAGGAATGGAGACGGAGCGAAAGGGAGAGGGGAGGCATGGTAATGCGCTCTTTGATCCTCCCTCGTTAGCCCTTGGTGAGCTTCCTCTGCTCACCGCCGCCCAGAGAGATGGTCAGATCGCGCTCCTGGCTCTGTCAGGTGTGTGTGTGCGCACGCGCTCTTGTGTGTTTGTGTGTGCGCCCGAAAGGCGAAAGGACAGTAAAGACACTTCCTCTCTCTAATGCAGCCCAGGTGGAGATGCTTGCTCTCAGGGGCCAAGAATTCAAATGTATACAGAAATACACGCACAAACACACACGCGCGCACACACACACACACACACACACACACACACACACACACACACACTCGAGTATGAATGAGTGCTCAGGTTATGCAAGAATGCAAATGAAAGCTTGTGTATTGCCACAACAATATGAATTAACTTTTCTTCTTGGTCCAACGTCTGGTAAAGAGCAGGACAGACACTCTACTTATCCCTCTGGTTCTGTCCCTTCCTGCTTTCCATGATCAAATTAAGTCACAATTCACTTACATTTCTCTTTCTGTTGTCAGATCAATGACACTCATGTGATCATGGCTAATGGATGCCACCTTTTAACCGGGCTGAAGGTAATTCCAGTGCTGCTGCACTGAGATGTTGATCAGCGAAAATTACAATTAATAATAACAATGATGACAGAATAACTATTAACAAACAACAGCCGTTTCTATGTGATTGGCCATACTGACATGAGAAAGAATGATCATATAGAGGGTTAGAGGCATCTGTTACCACATCTAAATGAGCTGCAGACCAGTTTTTAATCACATGTAAAACATGAACATCATCAGCAAAGCAACTCTGTGTTAGAAGTGTGGCTGCTGAAGAACAGATGCTCGCATTCTGAGACGTTTCCACTGGGCGCTGAAATCGCTGTGAGTGAGGAGAGGAGTGAGGCAGCTGCACACAGTAGCCGCAAGGTCACACAACCTGCAAATGTTCACATTCTCATGGCTGGAACCAGTACATCGCTGGCATTTTTGATTAAAAAACGACTTTGCAAGTCTTGTAGAATTAAAATTCATCATGTGACTTTTGATGTCAAATGATCGACTAAGCTTTTTTAGTTTTTTTTTTTTATAGCTCTACTGCTCCACAGCCTCTAACTAGGCGCGTGTCGTCTTGCATCCGCTACGTTTTCCAAAAGCTCAGTTTTCCATGTCAACACTGAAACGGGTGTCAGGTGTTTCTGATTCATCCACTCTGAAGAATATTTTCGGAAAGCATTCTTTTCTGCTGTGACAAACATCGGTAGTGTGGATTCTCAATCAGCAGCTCTTTCTGTTTATTTATAAGATGTACTGTATGTGTGTGTGTGTGTGTGTGTGTGTGTGTGTGTGTGTGTGTGTGTGTGTGTGTGTGTGTGTGTGTCTGTCTGTCTGTCTGTCTGTCTGTCTGTGTGTCTGTGTGGTAATAGCTGTCTGCCTCGTCTGTGGATCTTTTTCACTTATATAACTGCCATTATGGTCATTGTACTGTCTCCCTCCCTCTCTCTCTCTTGCTCTTTTGCTTTCTATGTCATTGTTTTTTTTTTTTTTTTTTGGAGTGGGGGGGGGGGGTGAGAAACAGGAGGAGGTCCAGGCCTGCGAGGGGACAAGGTCCAGGCTAATGGCAGGAAGTCTTTAAAGTTTGCAGCCGCCGCATTTCATCTAGGCACAGAGGAGGCCCCCTGGTCACAGACCCCTGCTTTGATCCTCTCTCTCTCTCCCAGTCTGTCTCTCTGTTGGCCTCTCTCTCTGTCTCTCACCCCAGCCACAAGGCAGAGCTGCTGGTTAATTAACAATTCTCTTAATACACACACCTAGTAAAGCCATGTGCAGCACAGGCACATGTACATATTAACGCACACAAACAAACACATGTAGTGAAGCGCACATGAACTTGGACACACACGCTGCAGCACGGCTAACAAGGCAGCTCAGACACAAAGTGTGTGTACTCCCAATCGCTAGCAGACACGAACACACACGCCGTGTCTCCCCTGTCTGTCTCACTCTAACCGATTGAGCTTATCTTTATCTTATTCTGGCACAAATCGTCCCCTTGGCAATTTAGTCAATGTGATACCAATGTGCTCAATTAGATATGTGCCGCAGGTATTTGATTTCATGTACTGCTGCCAGTGATGTGAAATTTTGTCTCATTCTTTGGAAATCTCTGTGCCAGAGCGTGTGTGTCTGAGCAAAATGACTTGTGAGATATGTCTTTTATTTCTCTCAGCAGCTGATATCGAAGACCAAGCAATGCTAACTATTTAGAGCGTTGTCTTAACAATACAAAAGTAAGACCTACAACATCAACAACAACTGTTAAAAGACTGAAAATAAGATATTAATTATTTTCATAATGAATCATTGTGAACACACTGTGGTATGATGTAAGACCGGCTAAGTCGAAGCTGTTCTCAAACCTTACATGGAGTAGACAAATGGAGCAAACGGCTCAGATTCACCTTCACAGATGTAGCAGTGTGTAAAAAGAATTAGAAATAACTACGCTCAGCTTACCACAATTAGTTTTATGAATTCATAAATTCACAAAAGGTCAAGTACTGTACTTGGCTGCTGGCCTCATGCCAATGAGTGACACAAACCAATGGCAGCATCACACTCTATGACACGTTAGGCCACTGAAATTAAACCCATAGGTAGAAATAAATCAGGCGTTATGAGCAAGCAAGTACCTTTTTTTGTGCAAGCCCTGCATTCATTATAAGGTATTACAACCAGATTGGACACCCCAGACAGTGAATACAGTGCATCGCCATTGTCATTTCCGTCTGTCCCATTCTCAAGATCGAGTTAGGAACACCCACATCAAGTTCAGACATTAAACTTTTAGCCATTCTGTCCAAATTGAAATATCTCAGCAACTTTAGATGGACTGCCATGAAATTTTGTACAGACATTCACATCTCCTGAGGGAGGAATTGTGATCCCTTTTTATTTAATGTCATCATTTCTGTTCTGGGTTTTATGATCAAACCTGCAAAACTAATGACATCCCCATTAGCCTCAGCTCTAGTTTATGTTTAGTGCTAATTAGCCATTGTTCACATGCTAAGACACCCAACTAAAATGGTGATCAAGGTCCGTATTATGCCTTCTAAACATCAGCGTGTGAGCATTGTCATTGTGAGCACGTTGCCACGCTGATGTTAGCATTTAGCTCAGAGCAGCTGTGTGCTTCACTGAGCTGCCGGCATGGCTGTGGACTCGCCGTCTTGTTAATTGGTAGCCTGTGGATTTGATCTGTTTTTGAAGTGAGCTACACTGAAGTGTCTGGATATAACTTTATATTAATTGACATTTGTAAGAGGTCAGAATGTGTATGTTCTGTGACTATATTTTTTCCGACACGATAATTTGGGGATCCAGACTTTAAAAAACATTAAAGAAACATATTTGGGCCTGATTTTAGTAATTTCTCTTTCTTACAAAATGATAATCATAATGATAGCACGATGCTGAACTAGAAGACCTCAGCGTTCCATACAAAACCCACAGCTCAACTACCAATGAACTAGTCCTTATCTTAACTAAAATCTCCTCTTCTGGGCCTTAATATGACACTGGGCCAATGAAAACAAACCCAAGTGATGCCTCTTGCATCTAATAGACAAGCTTTGCGTGATTATATGTAGAGCATATTCTGAATTCATTAAAATTCTGCAGGCCAGATGGGAATGTGGCGGGCTGGATGTGTCCAGTGGGCCGCCAATTGACGATACGGGCTGGGTCTGGATTGACTTGCCTTGCAGAGCAGAGTAGCTAATTATACACGAGCTGTCCTTAAGCAAGCAGGCTTTTGACACTGTTGTGAGTTAACCCAAACATGGAGGGTCCAAAAATGTGCACATCATGGCAAGCTGGGTGTTGATTTTTCCGAAATTGTACCAAATTGTGATGCAATTAGACAGCCATCAGTGGCCATTTGTATCAGTATTCTTCATCTAACAACTCTTTAATATCTCATTCAATAAAAGCCAGCACTCTCAGCCAGTCGGAGAGCTACATTTGATCTAAGAGAGGGCGCTGCAGCTGACCCTGTTGCCTCTTCTCTCCTCTCTCACACTGTGTGTGCGCCTCTGTGAGTGCGTGTGTGTGTGTGTGCATGTGTGTTGCACTTGTGGAGAGGTATTAGCCTAATGGCAGTTGCATTCAGACACTTTTATTAGCTTTTCACGTGCCTCTGCTGGGCTCCCGCCACTGTTTCAGAGCCACTTGCTTTACCACGACAGACACACACACACACACACACACACACACACACACACACACACACACACACACACACACACACACACACACACACACACACACACACACAGTCTCTCTGTTGCTCTACCTTTGTCAAGCACACACACCCACCAACACACATGCGCTCACACACAGTCACAGGTCTCTAAGTGAGACAGGGCCCTGGGTAATTTGCTGTAGTGGAGCGGAGTGGCACTAAAAGCCTGCTGGGTAATTGAGAGGCTAGGGGACGGAGTGAAGCCGACTGCCCTCTGTGTGTGTGTGTGTGTGTGTGTGTGTGTGTGTGTGTGTGTGTGTGTGTGTGTGTGTGTGTGTGTGTGTGTGTGTGCGTGTGTGTGTGTAAGCGAAGGCCCCTGCTCTCTCTCATTATGCTGTGGCTCCTGCCTGCCTGTCATTGTCTGGACGCAGCGCCCACAGAAAGCAACAGTAATGTGCAGTGACACACGGCGTGTGTGTTTGTCTGACTTCATGCATGCGTGTGTGTGTCTATGTGTATGTGTTCGCGATGAGCAATGACACATCATGTCTTCTGAAACATAACAGTATCCTCACCCTGCCCTCCCGTCTCCTACACATGTGCACAAATGCAAACACACGCATAAATACACACACTTATCATTCCACTAGCTGTATCTGGTCTGAAGTCCATGGCAAACACAGATCTTGACCATCCTCTCTCCCCTCCCTTATCTCATTCTGTCTCCCCTCTGCTCCTCCAACCCTGTGTGTTTTATGCCACCCATCCTGACCAGACTTAGACTCTGTATACACATCCACGTGTGTGATCACTAATAGCACCCTGCAGAACAGGAACTGTTTGCGATTGATCTGCACATCTTTAGGGACAGGTTTCAGTGAAAGTTTGGGGAAACGTTATTGGTGAATTGTCAGCTTGCATAAATGACCACAAGTACTTTCCAGCCATGCTTATACAGTAGCTTTGTATGGACATTTCTGTTTATTTGAGTTTTGTGTAATTTGTTTGAACCGACCATTTGAGATGCAGCAGGATTATGGCTGAGGAGTAAATTCATTGGATTCTGATGGAATCGCCACTTGTATCACAGGTTCCTTATTCATCCACACTCCTCTTTCAACCTCTCTCCTCATCTACCTTTGATGTTCTGGGGGAGATCAATGCGGTGTCTCCTTTAATCAATATCTGTCGCTCACAATTTCTTCAAGCAGGCCTTTTGTTATGCATGCATGTGACGCTCGGATGGTTTGAATGCAAGCCCCCGTGGCGAGCCTGCCGAAGTGCCCTCAAGCAAGACAAGCAGGAGTATACTGTAATGGCATAGGAATTTTTTTCTCTACCTGGACCAAATTTACTTTTAATGCGATTTAATTTAATTGAAGACTTTCTGTTTTCACTTAGAAGTTCAGCAGACTGCACGTGTTGTCTGCTGAGGGGCATTTCTGCTTGTTCGAACAAAGGACTTCACTCTTTCTTCCGAACCAATACAAGTTCGACTGTCCATTGATAAGCCCAGCGGTAGATTTGGCTTTCAGCTTATTTAACTCACTTAACCAGTATTCCGAAGTCCAAAATGCAGTTATCTGAATCTGTATTAACCAGACAGATCTGACAAATCTTTTATTCACTTGCCAAAATTTTGTTTTTGTAGCTTTTGAATTTCAGCCAATCAGATGTCTGAGATGTTTTACAACATGGGTACTTATTAGCATGTCCAGACGAGCTTTGGACAACATTTCCTGTTTTCTGTTGCAGACATGCACAGAATAGGGTTAGGGTTGAGTACTTATGAATTATTACTTATCAAAAGAAGATCTGTTAATAGCCTTGGAACCGATGACCACCCTCTGCCATGTTTGTGCATTTTTGTGTTTGTGTGTGATGCTGTTGCTGTTCCCAGTGTGCACTGATGGCTCAAACATGCAGCAAAATGAGGCACACCTACACCTATATGCTGTCCTTGCAAGCATATTAACATTCATATGGAGGAAATATTTTTTTTAGACATCTCTCCCTTGCTCTACCTTTGCATTTTCCTCTTCTCCATTAGCTTCACCCGTGCAATGCCGACAGCTCACTTTCAGCCTCTTTCCCTCCTCGATCTTTCTATGCTGCTCCTCTCCTCTTTTCCCTCTAATTGACGCTGACATCAAATCAATAATTTCACTTTTTTTTTGTCCCTTTGTCTGTTTGCGGTTGTTTGCTCAGATGTCATTGGCGGGGCGAGAGAGAACTATGAACACCGATGGCGTGTCCCGTGTTTCTAAGCGAGAGGGGAAGAAGAGTGAGGAAAAACAGGAGGAAATAAAAGTAGGAAGACTTCACAGTGTCTGAAATATAATGTACAGCTTCCATACTAGGCAAACATGAACACACACTTCATCAACAGGCCTTCATTCATACACAAGTGCGCAAAGGCCTTTAGTGTTCAAGGGTTTCTATGTGTGTGTGTGTGTATCAAGGTTGGCTCACTGTTCTCGACCATGCCTACTCCTTTCATGTTTTCATGTACTGTTCTGCTGCAATGTGATCAGCTAAAGCGCGTTAGGGAAGCCATGTCAGAGCAGAGGGCCGGAAAAGAGGCTTTTCCCCTCCTTACACCAAGTCTGTCACTCTCGCTCTCACTTTCTGCGCGATTCGCTGAATTTGTAAGATTGCACGTCAAAATTTGGGCACTCTCATTCGCAATGTGTGATTCATAAATGTGATTGTTCTCTCAGTCGATTGGGAAGCTTCACTTGCTTGAAAATACAAAGTGGCTCTTTGGCAACGCGCTCACCTGGAGGAACTTATAATGCACCATCAGTGTACAAATTCCCAAGATTCAGCAAAAAGGTTAAATGAGATCTGTCTTATTCAAGGGAGCCACTTTTGCTTGATAAGCCAAATGGTTTATCTTGTCTTGTATGAATGATACCTTCAGTTTGATAAAACAACAAGTGGTAGGGAGGAAACCTCATCCAGGGTTTGATGATATGAAAACAGAAGGCGGTTGCCTCCTCCAATCTGAACCACTTTGTTAAACAGAAATGCGCAGTAGATAACACACAAAGTTCATTGGTCATTTTAGGGGACACGTAGAGGAAGAATATAGTTATATGATGAATTGACATTATATGTGGAAAGAAAAGACCCCCTTTGGACCAAAGATCATTCCACTGACTTCCCCTGGCTCCGTTAGTTGAGCCTCCACTGACCAGTCAGAGCAGCACTGTCATCATCACCACCCTTTTTCTTCTTCAAATGTTACAAAGCACCCCCCCTTTGATTATCACTCTTGTCTTTACATCAACTATGGATGAGTAACTTGTTCATGGTCACGTTTGTGAAAAACTATTAAAACAACAAATGACAACAGCACTGTGGCGTTATCTGTGCAGTTTGCCAGAGAATGGGGGAAGTTTGTTGACAAGACACGGAGTAGTTACTGTCTCAAACACACACAACCACAAATGTGTGAATGCAGGCGGGTGCACGAGGCCACACACACACATACAAACACATAAATGCACATTTAGAAGCGCGCTGCGACCACATATAAAAGGAAGTCGGTGTGTAAAACGAGCCTAATAAATTTATAGAGGCAAAATCACACAGTTTATCAGTTTGTCCGTGGGAGCTTCTTCTTTGCCACAATTACTGTGTGCGTTCCTGAACACATTTCTCCATCAGAGCCATATTTATTTGCAGGAGACAAATAGAAACAGGCAGCCGTGTGACATTGAAGTAGTGTAGAGGAAAGCGAATGCTCTGGGGTCACGGCGGCGGACGGCCGTATGGATTTTCCGTTCAGCTCCAGTGACCTGAGTTCAGTTCCCTGCCCATGACAGATTTTTACACTGCGAGTAACCTTTTGATTGTAAGCACGTGTTTTCTTTTCGTCTCTTACTAAAGCTCGCACCATACTCCAACCATAGCCAAAACATCTCGACTGTCCAACACAGAGTCCAGCCTCATAAAAATTTTTTGGATTAAACATGGAACACAATGTCAGGTACACTGAAAAACATAAACCCAAGTCACCTGATGATTTTTTTTTTGCAGTTTCATACACTTCTACATTCTATTTATGTATCAATTTCTTTGTGAAAAGGTTATTTAAGCCTGAAGATTGTTGTCACAACTGCTACCCTTTTTCACTCTTTTGAATCAGCCATGAAGAGCATGTTGTTTTCTCTCTCAACACGTTGAATGGAGTTGTAGAAGATGACATTGTTCCAGGCCTTCACTTTGTGTCCATATCTCTATTGTATAAGTGAGCATAACAGGATATATACATAAGAGCTGGGCTTTAGTATGGCCATCAACTTGCAGTCAAGGCTGGGGTTGAGGGTCAGGCATTTCTTAATTATTGCTGGAGCCTCTGCAGGAATTCTTTGAATGCTGAATGTCCTGTCGACCCATCCAGATTGTGCACATAGACAATGTTTCTCTGAAGGTCGTGTTGTGGGGGTCTTTCATCAGGTCACCTAAGTAAGTGTTTATGTAGATTTAGGTGTATACCATTGTGTCAAGAATATGTTCTTTGCATGAGTTTCTTACAGCAAGGCTCATGGCCTCCAGTTGGAGATGGAGAAAAGAAAACAAATGGAGGAAGCGATGGGAGATTTTTTTTTTATTGCTTTGCTCAAGAGAAATTGTAGCAGGATGTTGGCAACAATCTGTTTTTTGAAAACATCTTTGAAATATTTTCCTAAAGGAAGACTACATGATTGTTCATAAAGGAGCACATCAGTGTCAACTCTCGCTCGAGCTGAAAGCTGCAAAAATTTTGTGATGAAATAATGAAAATATGTTGATAGTTAGAAGCTGTAGTAGCATATGACAATGAGATGAGGGTTATATTTTTTTAATCAAATCACAATTTCTATATTTTTAAGTTAGTTAAGACACCCCACATCTTTATACATACCCACTGGCAGCTGCAGAACTACCTCGTTGGGCACCAGTACCCCTGGTTGGGAATCACTGCTCTACAGTGTGCCTTTATAGTTCAGTCTATTTCTTTGTTTGACTAGTTGAGTAATGCCTGAGATTGTTAACTTTGTGATGGAGAAGACTTGTTAAGTTGTGTTGATTGGCTCAGAGTGAGATAAGGAACAGAAGAAGGTCTTTAAAACTAATCGACATCATTACTGGGAGAGTGTCCATTTTTAATTTGTCGTGAAGTATGGCGCTCATCCTTCACTGGCTCTCATTATGAAGGGTTAGGTGTGAAGTTACTCACAAATGTGAGTTCTCCATGTGGAAACAGGGACAGCAGAGTGCCACATCAGCCAAATGATCAGCTGCCGCTCAATGACTCTTGGGAGGGGTTAACAGTTGCCAACATTGGAGCTTCTCCTCCATTACTGCATTTCCTTATGTTTTTCTAGCACTAGTATAAAGGATCAGCAACAAAACAGCAATGTTGTTTCTTGAAAAACACAATGCTGCCTGAATTTACATTTTTTTTAATGAACATGATGACAAAACATTGTTAATTAATGTATATGCAGGGGTTCATACAGCTTTTTTTAGTCAAGTACTCAGGTGAGTACCATGAGATTGGTACTCTACACACACATGAATGCAGTCTTCCTCACTGTCCTCCTTGGTGTTTCTCTCACCTCAGCTCTCTGCATGGTAGATGATGAAGATGTACCCCCCCAACCCAGGTAAAGTCTCAGATAAGCTGTCCACGTCCCATAAAGTGGAAATGCAGACATTGCAACTAGGGCTGGGCGATAAAATGATAACAATATGTCTCGCGATAGACACGTAATCAAGATCAATAAAAAATGTGTTCGATAAAACATTTGATAACTTTTTTCTTCGTTGGAAGAAACAGTTGCGAAGCAAGTTTGTTTGCATGAACAAAGGCACTCACTCTCAGGTAACCAAGCAACATAGGGAGTAATCACTGATCAGTGGGAGTGACACGCTAACACGCCAATCACGTAACAGTATCAAGTTCGGTTGCACCATATCGTTGTCTCGTGTTTGATGCTTCGCGAGGACTGAGATGAGAAATAGAACGAGAAAGCACTGCAGCGAGCGAAGAAACTCTCGATAAAACTGGGAAAGTCAGCTTGCCAGTATGGAGTTTTTTTGGATTTTATAAGTCGGACCGTAGTCAGGCCAATGTGGTCTGTAACTTATGCAAGACTATCGTCCCCACCAAGACAGGTAATACCACAAACTTGTTTAACCACCTTAGCTGCGCTCACCCTTTGGAGCGCAGCCGTATTCGCCAACGTTCAACATCTGCAACCGCAGCACCACCGCACAAGCAGCAGACCACCATGCAGAGGTATCTGCTTCAGTGCCTGATGACAAATCATCTAAAAGGCACAAAGATATAACGGAGGCAGTGGCATGTCAAAGACAGCGGAGGCAGTGGCATATCATATAGCTAAGACATGTTTCCGCTGAGCACTGTGGAGAAGCCAGGTTATAAAAATCTCTTACGCATGCTTTTTTTTTTTTTTTTTTAACAAACTTGCAAAAAAAATATAATTGAATAGTTCATGTATGATTAGAGTAAGAAGAGTGACTAAAGTTATTCATATGTCTAGGCTGGTTCAGTCAATCTTATTGTACTGTCTACCATGTTTGTTTTTTTGTATGTTACAGATGTCAGGTCTTCCTCAGTTTCTGCTATGTTTCCAAAACACTGCACATATCTGAAAACATTTTATTCACCAGAAGGTGAATCAGCTTGTGAACTTCCTGCACTAAACCTGCAGAAAAAAAGTTCTCAGGTCTCTCTCTGTTCACATTTTTACACTGTTATTTACATTTATTATTTGAGTGTTTTCCATGGTTGTGTTGACATTTCCTTTCCTTTCTGCCTTGATAGCTGAGGGGATTATAATCAGAGGAAGGTTAAATTTAAAATAAAAATGTTTAAATTGAATGTATTTTTCTCTTGGAACTTATTTTAAATAGGTAATAAAAAATAACTATAATTATCGATAACGGCCGATATAAAACACTTATATCGTGATACAGTTTTCAGCCATATCGCTTAGCCCTAATTGCAACCCACATTGTGGTTGCAGAGTGCAATATCCAAAGATCCTGTCAACAGGATTCAAGCACTCTACTGCCATGTAGCGTCTGCAGTCATTAAGTACTACCCGCTGCGACATCGCTGCGTCTGCTAACTAATTTCCCGTGTGAGAGTATCTGTGTTCGGGACTGATGGACGCATTTGAGGTCATGGTTATTGATGTTTGCAATCTGGTGTATTCCAAAACTTACAGTCACTTAGAAATATTCCCGCCCTGATAACTTACACGTTGTGAAATAAAACTATACACAACAAAAGATAGCACCCACAATATGAGAAGGCAAACACACAGTCCTTGATTAAGATCTAATGTGATTTCACACTACTTGGTTTGGCGCAGAGATTTAATTTACTTCTGCCGGACTTAGAGCAATATCTGCACTGACTTGGGGGCACAGAGGCGGAAAAGGGGAGGAGAGGGTGGGAGGAGGAACAGGGTGTGTGTGTGTGGGGGAGGGGGGGGGGCTGTTATGTTGAGGTCAGATTGGGGGTGGTGGTAGATGGTTGGAGCTGAGGGGAGTCCTGTCAACAGCAGTATCTGCACAAGTGTTCAGGCCTGTGTTTATGCTGTCGCTCTGTTTGGAGAAATTAGTCATGTCCTGTTCTAGAGACCGGGAAGCAATGAGAGAGAGAGAGAGAGAGAGAGAGAGAGAGAGAGAGAGAGAGAGAGAGAGAGAGAGAGAGAGAGAGAAAGGGGAGTGTACTTGCATGTGTGTGTATGTCTTTGTGTTTGAGTCTGAGCAGCACATGATGAAGAGACTCAGTTTCTCTGCCTTTTCATGTGCTGTCGAGTTCAGGGATACACACCTACAGTACATGCATGTTTACAAACACACACTTACCTAAAGGTACAGTATGTGCTTCACACACACACATACACACACACACTCACTAACCTTGTAGTCACAAGCTAGACAACACCCAGTGGGAATTCTCTGTCTGGTGAAATCAATAAAAATGTACACTGTCACCACCACATGGGACAAGAGTATCGTGTGTGTGCATGTACAGTATTTGCATGTGCATGTGTGTGTGTGTGCCACTGGTTGATCCAGGGAAAATGGCTTTTGTTGAGTCCCCTGTGCTATGTAACATTTCAGAGTAATTACAGTGTGTGTGCTTTGTTTAGGGGATGTCTAATTATGCTGTTTGGGTTGTGCAGGGCCCTGGGGTGTCACCGTGTGTGTGTGTGTGTGTGTGTGTGTGTGTGCGTGTGCGTGTGCGTGTGCGTGCGTGCACGTGTGTGTGTAGTTGGTGAGAAGACACTAATTGTGGAGGCGGTGTTAATGGTACAACAACTGTCAGAGAGAGAAAGAGAGAAAGGTGGAGTGAGAGAAGAGAGAAAAATAAGCCTGAGTGTCTCACTTTGGTCTTTCTTCTAGTCTTTTACCACCTCTGTCAATCAGGATGTTACCTGCAGTATCACCTGATGCCACATCTCTGCCTTTATCAAAACTCCCCTTTTACACATGGCTTCTGAAACATTATTGGGTTAATCTTGCTGCTGAAGCTTTTTTTGTCACAAAGGTTCCATGTTTATTCCTTCAAGCATGGCTGCACCGTTACAGATAGAAATACAACGGTCCTGTGATGCTTGGCATCCATCCCACAAGGCTATCAGCAACACAGGACGTACAATGTATGAGGTTAGAGATTGTTTACTGCATCATGCATCTAAGTTGTCTCAGAGATGTTGCAGGAATTTCCAGCCAAAGTAGTATAGATTAGTTCACACAGTTCAAAGTCTGAAACTTTAATGATCAAGCTGTACATTTATGATTGGTTTGCAAGAAAAAATACAAAAGTATTACACTGTATTTAAGAATGTAATAATCTTGCCACTGCTAGCAATGTGGCTGCTTTTCCTTGTACTTTAGCCATGTGGAAACTGGAAACTGTATCCAAAGTAGCTAGATTGCCTCAGCAACTTTATATAACAGAATAATGCTGTCCTTTTCATAAATATAGTAAAATTGGTGAAGCATTTATGGATGATAGTGCATGTCAGAAAGACACTGAACTCGTGAATGATGTCTTTTCACCTAAATACAACCAACAAGACGCAAAATTTGATTGTATTGGGTCCATCAGTTAGCTCATTTGAAACCATTCATATTCCTAATTTTCATTTTTACCCTTCTATATAATAAAGTTTTCATAGGATGCAGGAACCTCGGTCAAGGCAGTGAAGAATAGGTCATGTAGTTGATCTATGTATCTATGAATTAAATAAAGGAGAGAAAAATGCTATTGAGAGGCTCAACACTCTAAGTGAATGTGTTGAATGGACATAAGAAACAGAGGTGGAACAGCTACTGCCTCCCGTGTTTGTGGCACTTATTGATCTTCTGTTCCAGGATAGAGTTTTCTTTCATTATACAAGAGCATGGAAGCAATGTAATGGCTGTAATAAGGAGCAGTCGTTTGGTATCAGCTGCCCACGTTAGGCCAGATTTGAACAGGCTGGTACGCAAAACAAAACTTCATCGTGTAGTAGACTAAGCAGACAAGACACTGCCGTACATTTTTGGTTTGAGAGCCTGAGAGAACAGGACATAATGGCAGTATGTTTTTCAAGTGAGTTTGCTTCTGTAACATGTTTGTGTGTTTGTTTCAAGGTCTTCACAAGGTCTCACAGCTGTGTATCTGGTGTTCCTATTGACATCCTTCAGAAATGCAATCTAGCCATTCTGTCTCACAAAGACACAACAGAAAAGGTCTCATTCTTCCTTGTTTATATAATTCTAATTACCTGGGTTGATTTAGACTTGGCAAAGAAAAGAAGTGATGTCATATTTCAAAAGGAACCCTTGGTTTGAATAGCTATTGGCCAGCTCTGAGAAGGGGTCAAGGTACTGGGATGCGTCCTTGTCCATACAACAAACAACACAATACCCTGATCTCACTGATACATAATTGCTAAGCACATTTGGTCCAGTAAGTTGCAGTTCATGATGACATCTTTGGACCCAATGTTTCATTGTCTGTATAATACGAGACCAACCTTCATTTCATATAATGCGCTCCAGGCCATTAATTTTCCCATGGAATATAATGAAGTGCGCTTTATTATTGTTAACATTATCATTTACAGAAGGCAGCATTAGGCCATAATCCATTTTACATGAATGCAGGAGTAAATGAAATTGCAGCAGCGATGTTGAGGTCCACATGGATTGAATTGAGGATAGAATAGTCTATAGCACAACGCAAGTCTTTTACCATTGATGCTTTTTGAATAGTGAATTGTGTCTTTAAGAGACAATTAGAGAAAAGTAACCTAATTTCAATTTGCATTTATAGTCTTGGCCCTTATTAGACTATGCACAACACTTCAATGGCAACAGAAACTTTACGAGATGCTCCTCAAAGACATCTTTCACCACTGACCTTTAGCTTTTCCAGTGTTTAAGTGCATATGCCTATGTGCCTACTTGCATCTGTATGTTTTACATCATTATGTGGAGTCTATGAGCTGCGTGTCAACAGTGTGTGTTGAGTAATGTGATGAAGTGATGATGAAAATGGGATGAAACGGTGTGTCTGTGTGTTTGTCTCCATGTATTACTCACATTGTGGGGCTATAAATCTGTTATCGCCTTTCTACTGGGGACACAATGCAATTCCGCCTTACATAAATAATCAAATTTCAGGGTGAAGACTTGGGTTAAGCTTCGAGTTAGGCAAGTAGTGGTTATGGTTATGATTAGGGGAAGTCTACAATGAATGAATGTAAGTCATTGCAGTGTCCCCAAAAGTGATGGAACAACTGTGTGTGCGTCCGTGTGAATGGGGGAGTACTGAGCAGGACACTATATATTTATAAAAAAACAACAACAAAAAAAAAACAACCCAAAAACGATTGGACTACATTTTGACCACAGATTCCTTCTCCAATCCCCAATGCAGATTTTAAATTTTAGTGCTCAAAGAATTGAGCAACAGCTGTTGACTGCATAATGGGCAATTTGCACGGCTAGATAAGAATAGTAGTAAATGGAAAACATGTTTTTTTGGGGGGGATTTAGGTGAAGACCCTTTAAAACCAGCTGTCAGTCACTGAAGAACCTTTGCCTGTGCTCTAATACAAATGGCCTCATCAATATTTTTCTAAGGTACCAGAAGCAGAAAATGATGCCATATGCAATACTTTCATGATAAGAATTTATCAGTGTGTGCGTGTTCACCAGTGTTCTCTACACCACTGCAGTGTACTGTAGGCTAATACAATAGCTATGCAAGGTTACAGGCCTCCCAACCCGTCTCCATTGTATCCTGTCTATAATCCAATCAAATCACTCACATTTCACCCAGTCAGAAGCTTTCAATTGGCCCGCGATGGAGGTCACTGTCTGTGTTTGTGTGTTTGTGCATCAACTTCTTTTCATTTTGAGTCTGCTCATGTCCCTGTCTCTGTCTCTGTCTTCTATGCTGCTTTGTATGCACTAATTCTAGTGAGTGTGTGTCCATCCTTTCTCTGTCTGAGGTTTATTAGTTGTGTGTGACAGTGTCTTTGCAGATTGCATGCAGATGGTAAGAATTAGTCAAACAAATGCACTTATAGTCAGTAACCGGTTTATTAGGTACCTGCAATCCAGTCCTTTAATAGACTCCTACGTTTTAGCATTCATGTTCGCATTGAGAACGCATCTTTGATTTTTGTTTAAAAAAAAAAAAAAAAGTCTTTTAAATGAGATCACGTCTTGCCTCCATGTGTACATGTGCCAGCCTTTGGCGGGACAGTCCTGTGGTCCCTCCCATCTCCGTCCACTCTGTTAGGGGTCTTTATCATCCCAACAATCAGGCTTTATCCCTGGACACTCCTGGTCCCACGGTAGCTCTGGGAGCAGCAGTCCAGCGCTCCTATCCAAACCAAAACCAGACATATTTCCTGACATATGTTCACTTGTGTAACCCACTCAACCCCAACACACAAACATGCCCACACAGACAGGGGAGAGATTGTGGTGCCAAATAACACAACAGGCAGTCAAAATCTAAAGTCAAATGTGAGCAGATTATGTTAGATATTGTCTTTCTGCTTGCTTTCGCAGTTTACAAAAAAGATTAGAAGTTTTGTGGAGTTTCCGCTGTAAAGTCACTGCAAACATGAGTCTGTATCTCTGGAGGCAAAACCATTTTCAGATTTATTGTGTCGTTTCATTGTCTGCACATGTTTATTGTGTTAAATTGCTGATTTGAGTCTCACAATACACGACTTTACAGTTTGATTTTGTTTTGAAAAGACAATGCCTATGCACGATACAGGGATATCATACCTGATAGCAAATACGGGAGCATGCAATGAGAAACACAAACGGACAGCAAGAAAAAAGGCACAGCAGTCGTTAGGAAATAAGAAATTTCCACCCAAAAAAGAAAACACCCATCAAAAAGGCATCCTCAAAAAGGCATCCTTTGTTGCGACCGAATACAATGTGAATGAACAGCCACACCAGAGTACAAAAGCTGAACTGTGTTAGCATCAGTATCAGAAATTGCAGAACATGATGTGGTGTTTGATCACAAGAAGCCTTTGGCACTGCGAGATGCTGTGCACAGAGAGGAAAACTGAGAGCATTGATTTCATTGTAGAGGAGCAAGGAGTGTGTGTGATTTGGCAAATGTGTGTGCGTGAACCGTCTGGAACATAAAACTATAGAGGCCCATTCAGACCTTCCTTTCTCTCTCCTTCCATCAGGAGATAGCAGGGACATTGAACTGCAGCAACAAAAGCAGATTTCCATCAGACAGAGTTTGAGAGAGAAAGGCATTGTGTTGAAAGGGGCTTAATGGAAGCTCAGCTTAGAGCTTTATTCACACAAACTGTACTCTCGGGTCGAGAGAAACACATGTGTACACACACACACACACACACACACACACACACACACACACACACACACACACACACACACACAAGGACACACACTCACTTTTCCCATATACCCAACACTCCTTGTTCCTTTTATGCTAAAATTGGTGCTCTCGTTTCTTTTTTTAATGTATTAATGAATGATAGAAGATACTTTGTGACCAGACAGTTGCCAGGCATGGTGCTCTGAGGCAAGGCACTTATAGCATATTACATTACAGACCTGAGCTCCTTGATACCAAGCACGAATAGAAAATAATGAAGATAAAAATCAAAAGTATATTATTTTCAAGGGGATACTCTTCACTGTGCAGTTATACTATATCCATATGTTTTTGTAATATCAACCCCAACACATCTGTGATAATGTATTGAAAAGTAGGGCATTGTGTGCCTCCCAGATTGCATTGTGAATTCCACTCATGCAAGCATTTTATCGGCCTCTGCTGTAAGTGAAGGTTTGCTCAAGTTTTGCTAGGTTAGGTAAAGATCAGATCTGTGGTTGATTGTTGGGAGTAGAATGGAGGAAGACCACAGTCTCCAGAGCTCAAAGTTACAAGCTTTGTATGAATCACTCCAACCAGCCTCCTCTATACGGGCTTGCACCGGCATTTACTGGAGAAAACAAAATCAATTCAATTTAATGGAGTCAATTCCCACCCTCTTCTCTAAGAGTTCTCACCAGCATTTGCTGGAGAAACCAACCAGATCAATTCATTTCAATGGAATCAATGCAACCAGTTCGCTCATCAAGGCAAGGTGCTTTTGTTAAGAATTGAGCTTGCAACGGCAAACCATCTTTGCATTGTTCAGAGTCAGGAATAGAGAAAGCTATCATATTATCTGTGTTGCACTATCCAGAAGTACTCATTATATGTCAAGCTTCCAGGACCAGCTATTTTCTGAGAATGCCCAAATCCCACCACCCTCACCACTGTCCACGTACACCTTCCATTGAGACAAGGGGACACAGGGGATCCTAAAAACACCACTCGGCAATCACTTGCTTTAAAATATAAGAACAACAAGGATTGGGTTAGCTACTTCCTCTTGTCAGAATCAGATACTTGGTTGAAATTCTGTCAACATCCCTGCATTATACACATAAAAACACAAAAGAGCATATAGGTTCAGCACTTAGTTTGTGTATGTATTACTTGAAAGATTTGTACACATCACGTACACATTATGCTTCAGTTGCAGCTGTGAGAGAGGCTACTGGCAAGTGAGACAACAGGTGGGTGATGATGATGATGATGATGAAAATGGATGGCAGAGATAGTATAAATGCAGTCACTGGCGGAGCACGTTCCTGCGCCTCTTGGTTCCGCTCCTGCTTGGCTGATTTGTCATGCTGGCTCATCGCTTTTCCCTCTGTGTGATACACTAAAATCCGTGAGGCATATTTTACAAAAAGCATGACTCTGACCGACGTTGCACTTCATTAAGTACGGGTAAGCCTCCTCCCATTTGGGGAGAAACTTTAAGACTTTTTGGCAGGTACTCCATCCCTCTCGTGTTCAACCATCTTCTTCCTCTTTTATTGGCGGGTGCCGTTTGAGTGCATGGCTTCTCGTCAGTGGATGTTACAGCTAATTTCCTACATACTGCCACCTGCGTTACAGGAGGAGTCGCTACGTATGCATCCTGTCAACATTACAGCTAACCTTTTTTTATTATTATTTAAGGGAAAATGTATGATGGGGAGGACAGCAGGAGAAAAGGCTAAAATACAGGACAATCCTTGGAGAAATGGGAGTGTTGACAGGTCTGGACGTATTAAGAGTTGTCTTTTGGGGATGAACTTTCCTGTTTTTTCTTGTTTCATCATGTTTCTCAGTGAAACAAAGTGTTCTACATCTGTGCCCTGCCTTCCCTGTCTTCAATACCGCTTCTTCTCCCTTCCTCAGATCAGACTTGTCCTCTTCTGTATTACATGTAAACTAGGGATGAGCGAGCAGGCCTCCCATGGATTAACCGCCGACTGACTCCAAAAGTTGCAGTCAGACTTCCTTATTATGAGACGCGTAAAACCTTCACAGCACACATACACACACACAAGAGTCCCAAGGTTTTCTGAACTAAGTGTTTACGACCGGCACTGTAGCGTTGTCCCCAAATCACATCGCCCAATATTCCCCCGGAAAAGACTACACAACGGTTGCTCCCAAATCTGATTGGTGTTATTTGTAAGTCAGCCTAAATCTCAGAGAAGCTACACACACAAATGGAACAGGGCTTACTAATCCATTTGTAAGGCAATAGGCAGGCAAACAGGCAGGGGAGAGCTTGCCAAGTGTTGTAATCACAACTAAAGATGATGAGCCCACTCCCTTCCTCTACACTCTACAGTACCGTGTGTGTCTGCGTGCGTGTGTGTGTTTCTGTGTGCGTTTTCATGTTTGTCCTACATCGCCTCCTTTACAAAACTGTGACAAGTGAGAGAGAAAATGAATCGGTATCAAGTGGATAATCTACAAAAGTACACTAGGAGCTTTTCCACCTTATGCAAGTCCCCCGCTCATTCACTGGCAGATACCACGCAATCTCCGCGAGAACAACAACAAGCCGGCGATATGAGTTTTGAAAAGGCGGTAATTGTAAGCAGGTTGGGGAATAAATTAGAATGATGACAAAATACAGAGATAAATCCAGCTTAAGAGAGATGTACGCCACTGTTTATTTGATTTCAGCTTTTCTCTCTATCCTGCTCTGTCTCCCTCCCTCATTCCTGATCTTTTTTAGTGGGGTGGAAAAATGGATTTTTGTCAGCGATTTGGCCCTGAAATAGCTTATTGTCTAAGGCAGCCACTGTGCGGGTACAACGTCAACATCACATGTGTGTGCGAACGCACTTGCCTGTTTCCATGGGGAGTAATGGCCGTGGAAGTGTGTATTGGCTTTGCTGGCACAATACGCCACTGTGCTCATTGGTTTAGGCTAGTGTGTGTGTTTACAGTGTGTGTGTATGTACTTCTATAGTCTCTCTTGTTGATATTTATAGATGGAAGAATTCTGGTATGAAGGGGGTGAGGGTGGGAGGAATGTAGGAAGCAAAGGGGGGTGGGTAAGGGAGAGGAAAAGGAGGAGGAACGAAGGGATGAAGAGAGGAGAGGATCTGTAAGCGAGAGTGAGTTAATCTGCCCTCAGCTTTTTCATTCTTTCGCTCCCTCTCACTTTTTATGTCTTTATGTGCCCGATTATCTCCTTTCAATCTGTCTTACCTCACGATTTTATGCATGGAAGCATTTGCACACCCCGTGACACACAACGCACCTAACAACACACACACTCAGCTTTCCAGGCTAATACAGGCTCTACAGTTGCTTTTATTCTAATTTTGCCTGCTAAAGTTATATCATAATGGTGGAAAGTGACTAAAAATCGGAGTGGTTTCCTAAAAAAATAGACATGTGGTAAAGACTTATAGAAAGTTGAATCAATCATCAATCTTTAACCTTTTCTACACCTGGATTAGACTTTTTCTAGCCCCACAGTAATGCACGTTTGGTCTGCATTTAGAAGACACAAACATTACCATGTCTTAGCTGTCTTTTGTTCTTCTTCGTGCTCAGGAGTGCGGAGGCTCAGTGGACGGAGGAGCTGATTACATCACACTGTTCTCTTCAGGTCACCTCATCCAGTAACTGGTAAGTGCTCCAACTGATCTCCTACTCTCCCACCGCTGTCTGCGTTGCGCACACAGACGGTTCCGTCTCCAGGTGGCTTAGTTCCACTTACAAGGTTACTTGGGCATTTATACCTGATTCTATGGAAATTAGGTTTATACAGAGAACACTATTGAAGATCATGGATAGAAGTTGGGATGTTTGTGCATTCAAACATATTGAATCTTTCCAAACATCGTCCTTGCACACCTCTTACCAACAGCCAACTGATATATTTTGACCTTTACACATCACATGTTTCTATTTTGGGAGCTTGCTCATCCAAAAACTTTGAAACTAAGAAATGAATTTGACTGGTGGGATCTGTAAATGTTGTGGCGCATCAGTGGATAACTCTCTCGTGGCATGCTCAGCTGTGATGACAGAAAGCAGTGGACAGTGCTTTACAGAGAACGAGGCCTGCAGTCAGAGGAGGGCAGCGATAGCAAACCCAGATACGAGACAAATGACCGTGAAATAGAGGCTCAGCTGACACTGTCTGCCTTCTCTTTGTGTGTTTGTGTCTGAGTCCAGACAGTGCATGTCAAGGCAGCGTCATGATCACAGATTGCGGCCTCATCACTGCACTACCGAGAAGATTTAACTGGCACTGGTAACGCTGACCACAGCCCGAGAGTGTGCGTGCCTGTGCGCGTGTTTGTGTGTGAGATATTGTGTTTGTGTCTTTGTCGCAACCCTGTCAGATCAGCCATGACTCTGCCTGCTGCGTGTGTGTGTGTCAAGCAGGGGTGACCTTTTCTGTGTGTGTGTCCCTGGGAATGTGTATGTGTGTGTGTGTGTGTGTGTGTGTGTGTGTGTGTGTCTGTGCTGCAGGCAGGGAAAGTCCCTGTCTTCATTGTGGCAGAGAGTTGGAGGGGACACCCCATTCATTTGTGTTCGGGTGAGTTTGTTTCGTTGTGGGAGTTCCCCGTCGGAGCGAGAGGGGCTGGTCCTCTGCATCACTTTCATCAGACTGTCAGAACGTCTGGGAATTCTGCGAGTGATTTCATCAGTTGTCGTCATTTGATGAATCAACAAAGCTCAGTCATCAGAAGCTTTCCCTTTTCTTAAACTTTGTTCCTATTGGCTCTGACCATCAGCCAATCATCAGTTTGCCCTGATGTAAATTTAAATTATACTGCACTTGATGCTGGATTACAAATTACCACATTGTGTCAGTGGAGAGCAGGATTGGAAAATTAGACAATGTGAACATATAAAACCAATAGCAGCAAATATTGCAATATTTTGAGATTTGTCATCTGTCTAAGAAATGTAATATTTTCCAAAATCACAAATTTGCTTTAAAATCTGTGAGGCATATGACATCCTCCATCCCTTTGACCCTCAGTTTGGCTGAGGCAAAAGTATAGCAGTGGAAATAAAATGCTTGTTATGTAGTTCCCTCACACAAGGAAAAAAGATGAAAGAGACTGAGAGAAAAGTTATTTTGCATCTCCAGAAATGTACAAAAACTGAGAAGCAATCCCAGTAAAACCATAACATACTAACTGCAACCTGCAAACTGTTCCTATAGTCATGAACATACGGAACTTTACCTCAAAATTTAAGTTAGCATTAGTATCTAAACAGTCAGCTGCACCCTCTAGTTTCATGGATTACAGGCACAGCATGGTCCCTGCTGCAGACTGTGGGTGTGTGCACACTGTCAGCAGTTGTTGTGTACATACTTGCATGTATGTGCTTATTCATAGCACATGCGGGAGCAGTTCCCCAACAGCCCTCTGTTTAGGGAGCTGTGGACAAATCTGCAGCAAGCACACGAGAAGAACACTGTAGGAGAAGAAAGCACAGCAAGTCCTCCAAATTCAGCGACAAAATAGACACATCACAACATCATTTGTCCGCGCCTTCTAAAACATTACACATCCCAAAATCCATTTTATAATGTGTCAACACTCTGGTTAATGTTTGGTTCGTTTAAGCACTGAAACAACATGGTTGGGTTTATGGAAACACGGTGGTTTGGGTTAAAATGAAAGGTTAGGGGGCCTTCATCTTCATGGTCACAATAATAAACGTGTTTATGGTTCTGGAATGTTCTTGGTCATCTTGGTTGAAAGCGGTAAACAAACAGTGGTCTCTCATATTGAAGCCTGATGTCGCTCCATAATACTGTCACCTGTCTTCTTCCTTTGCTCCCATCTTAATTCCTGAGGCCACTTCAGTCAGCTGAATGTAAAAATACATTGTCTTAGCACAGTTGTTCTTCTTGAGACAACAGCCTCATAAAGCAGAAAGGAATCTACTTTGTTAAAACTTACTTTCCTTGTTTGTTTTCTCCTCTTTTCCTGTTGAATCTCTTTATATTTCAGGTGTGTTAGTTGAAGGTGTGTGTGTTTTGAAATGTCTTTTTAGTCATCCATCAATTCATCATCATTCATCTTGCTCTCTAAATTGTACTTTTTTTGTAACTTCTATTTTCATTTTCGTACAAATCTCTGTCACTTTGGAAAATCTGCAGTCGATTATTGTTTGCCCGCCTGGTTGTGTGCCGCTGTCACTTGTGGGTCATCTGATCGCCGGCGTGTTTTTGAGGGAGGTGAAAGAGGAAACCATTGGGTCGAAGGCACCACAAACCGATGAGCCACCCATCCACAAGGAGCCGTGCGGCTGGCAGAAATCAATATGTTAGACTATGTTTTCAGCATGAGGAGAATTCGTCCTGTCAGGTTCATCATGGTGTTTCAGTGAAGAAGAGCACTTCTGTGGTAAAAGTTAATCCAGTTTGCTGTGGAGTTATTTTGATTAGTGCCCACTCACTGCGCTCATAACCTAAGCAATTGCCTATTGAGCCTTAACAGAATAAGATGAGCAAAGCAAAAAGAGCATTAATAGAATTGTAATGCAAAGTCGTAAACACAAAATAAAGACTTTATTGCATCTTCGTGCGTCGCTCTGTAGCTCTGTTTTTCGGATTTGCACCATTGAACCCAAGGCCTTGCTTTACTGTAAGTCATTTTCTTCACCTTAAGAGATGCTCTGTGAAAAGCCAAACACCCTGTAGAGAATCTTCCTGCAGTATGTATGCAGTCCTCCATACGTGGTGGTTAATTAGCTCAGTTCCATGTCTTGCTGTGTACTTCTTATGCCGAACAGATCCCCTGTCCTCTCTCTCTCTCCCAGCCCTGTCCAGAGCTGTAAGAGAGCTAATTGGCAGCTCGCTTGCCTGCCGCGACGGTGATCATGCAAATGTATTGGTGCTTACCAATAGCCGGGCCCATCAAAACATTACGTCGGCCATTACCCAGAGCTGGGGCCGGCCTAACGAACATATGCTTCCCCCCCTCCACCCGACAACCTCCCCCCAATTCCTAAACTCTTATTTATGTGTTTAATTTAATGTGCGAGGGAAGAATTTCCGAAATTAAATTTGGTTTTCGTTGGTGCCTCCAGAGAGTGGCGGCGTTATAATAACATGGTAATTTTTTACACGTCTTTATGAGAAATGAGAAAATTAATTCTTTCTGACAAGCTGTAATTATTGGGCTTGGAACAGTTGCAGCTGAACAGTTTGGGCTGTGGTAACCTGGCAGTGAGCTGAAAGAGGGAGAGAGAGAGGATGAGGGAGTATTTGGGGGGGGGGGGGGTTAGTTGCACAGCCAGAATCATATACACTCACAAAGGAAGGAGAGGAATTGGGAGGTGAATGCCAGTAATGATAGACAAGGGGAGAGGGGAAGACAAGAGGTGGTGGGAGGAGAGGAGAGGAAGACCTGAAGTGTGAGGAGGAGCTCAGGTTGGTCTGAGGTTGGAGAAGCAGAAAGAGAGGCAACTGTAGGAGAGAGAAGAGGTGGTGGGAGGTAAGGGAGAGGATAAGAAGGGATGGAGGAGAAAAAAGAGGTTGGAGAGAGAAAGAAAGAGTGAAAGGTTATGGAAGGAAATGTGAGGAGACGGGGTGGAGGACACAAAACCAGGTGGAGAAAGAGACTGAAAGGAAAAGAAGAGGAGGGTGGAGGCCGTCAGGTATATGGCTTGGTTAGAAGACATCGAAGGAAGGAGGGTGGAGGAGGAGAGGATGATTGAAAGAGATTAGTGGGGATGGAGGACTTTGAGGAGAGTGGGTTAGATGAGAGGAAAGATGGTGAGTGGAGAACAGAAGAGGAGAGAGGTGGTGGTGGGAAGTGAGTTAGATGGAGGTGGAGAAAAACACAGGAAAAAGGAGCTGAGAAGAGGGGGAAGATGGTGGGTGGACAAGAGGAGAGAGACAAAGGGTGAAGGATGTGAGGTATGAGGAGACAATGTGAGGAGTAGAAGACAGGAGGTAGCAGGAAGCCAGAGACTGATTGAAGAGGACGGGAAGAAGAGATGAGATGGGTGGAGAGGATAGGTTAAAGGAAGGAGAGCAGAGTGATGGGGGACAGGAGAGAAGCGATGGAAGGTGAGGGATGGAGGACACTGGCGTGAGGAGACAAGGTTAGGTGAGAGGAAAGGAGACAAGAGGAGAGCAGAGGTGTAATGAGGAGTCATGCCTCAGACTGTTACATCAGGCAGGAGTCCCTGTCTTCTTGTCTGATGTCATCAGAGGAGGCTCCTCCACCTACACCAGCAGCTCCTCCTGTGTCAAGGTTAAAGCACATTAATATTCACAGTCTAGAGCCAGCCTGGCCTCGCTCCAGGCCTCCTTAGGCTCCCTCTTTCTCTCACACATGCGCGCACGCATGCACACACATACACACACGCACACAGGCAAAGCACCAGCATCTGCTCACGCTTACAGAGCTTCTTCCTCTTTGCTCCATCAAGCACAGGCATGCGTTCACGCGCGCGCGCGCGCGCGCGCGCGCGCACACACACACACACACACACACACACACACACACACACACACACACACACACACACACACACACACACACACACACAGCTTCCTCTTCTTTGCCCCATCATGTGCTGAATATGGAGCGTGATATTGATATTATGCGGCCATATTGTCGTTTCTCCACAGTTATTCACTTAGACTGCAGTAAAAGCACTCTTACAGTTGTTGGGTGACTCATTTAATGACCCACTTTTGATGTGTGTGTGTGTGTGTGTGTGTACAGCCAAGTGGCCATTTGTTTTCAAAGCCTTAAAAGGAGAACCAGTGTTTCTCTTCGCCCTTCTACGCACGGCAGTGTGTGTGTGAGTCTGTGAAAGTGTTCGTGTGCACTGGGACTTGGAGGTCATGATGATAAAAGATGGTTTTGTACAAAGCATAGGCCAAGATGCACAGATGTCACGTTGTGTGTTTCTAATGTAAGTTTAAAGAAAAAAAGAAAAAAAAAACTTCACACAGTAGTTTCTCTTTTAAAATCTTGAGAAATTTTAATTCAGCTATGTATGTGCAGACATATTGGAAAGGCTATATTTGTTATAAAGCAGCCATGTGATAGCAGGGCTGTGAATATGGTGTGTGTGTGTGTGTGTGTGTGTGTGTGTGTGTGTGTGTGTGTGTGTGTGTGTGTGTGTTCTTCCAGAAACCCTTCCTGTTTATTCATTGAGCGTGTTCCATTTTGTCCTGTGCTGTTAAATGTTTCATCCTAGCAAAGGCATGATGGGACCCCCTGGGGATGAGGCATCTGCCCGCCCGGCCACATGCTGAATTATACATGACAGCGCAGGACAGTGTGTGTGACTATGTGTACAGTGTGTGTGTGTGTGAGTGAGAGAGAAAGAGAAAGAGCATGGAGGTGTCACTGAGTGAAGTGCCCACTTTGTTGCTTGATTCTATTTCATATCTGCACTGAGCTGTCTTCAGTTGCATATAGTGTGACATGCCCTCTCTGTGTGTGCAAGTGATTGTATTATATGGTATTATAAAGAAACTTCCCTTTTAAAATGGTAACAGCTGACCAGGGGAGGGGAAGTTTTGTGTTTGCAGCGCAACTGTATCTCTTGTGCTCGAACCAAAACCTGCCATCGCGTTTGTTTTCCAATATATACATTAACATATGCCAGTAATCAGAGTCTTGAAAGACCATCATGGAATGACCCGTTATTGCTGTCTATACTTGTTGTCCTCAAGCATGAAACTTTGCTTATGTAGTCAGACATTTTTGGGGATATTTTAGCTGGTTAACGTTCAGCCATGATGACAAATGTGATGATACTTTTGAAAAACACCAAAAAAACCTAAAACAAAACAAACAGGAGAACCTTGTGTCTTTTGAAAGGTTAAATAATTTGCCCTTTCTGTGTGTAGTGTGTGTGTGTGTTCCTGTGTGCAGATATGTGTGTTCTGCACCTGAGGTCTTGCTGCTGTAGCTAATGAAAGCCCCATCTCCTCATGCAAATGAGGCTGCTGTTAACCCCAATCAGAGAGGTCGCTGAGTGCGCATCAATCCCACATCTCCCTCAGTGTAACGCAGGCCACACACAATGGTTCCCACCCCTCCATAGGCCCACAGGTAATTACTGGGAGCCAGAAAGGGAGAGGGCTAGGGGAGTCAGGGTCTCAGGAAGGTGTGCGCGGCCGCCGATGCTTTTTTCATGTCATTTATGGGAAACACAGGGTTGGTTTGCATGTTGGGTCAAGTGCAAGTGCTGTCTCCTACCACACCCCTCCCTCCACAGCACACACAAACACTCACAGTGTGACAGGTAATTACAGCATGAGAGTGGCTGTGCTGTATGTAAGATTAGGAGGTCAGGCCTGCTGTCTGCTCCCCGTGGGTCTCGGAACGTCACCTCTCTGACCACGTCCACAATCAGCTCCATTAGCCGCCGTGTTTGCCCGTCTGTCCACCTGTTGTCTGTTTTTTCTTTTTTTTTTTCAACCTGTCACTTAACAGCCTTATGTTCGCCCTGTTTCCTGTCTGACAATTCCAGGCTGTACGTGCTGTTTGAACAGCAGCGCGACACGGCAATGACGTGACAGTAAAATAACCACACGTCATTACTGCCCATTTCTCCCGCTTAATACCAACCTTCACATGGCTTCACATCACCAGCTGTCAAAGTTGAGTTTAAAAGTGAGGAGCGTGTACACACTTTGTTCATTTATTCACCATTTAAAAAAAAAACCTTTCTGACAAATTGATTGTTGGCATTAAAGTTGAGCACAGTGTGAGGTGTCTGTTAATATAATGACTTATACTAAGATCTTTTGCTGCAAGATTATTATGAGTTTAAAGAAAGAATCATCCATTGGGGAAAACATCAAATGCTTCCTGGATGGCCAGGGAATTTGTACTCAAAGAGAATTTAGGCGTCCCCATGTCCTCGTGGACCAAGGTGCATAGCAAGTTATCACAACATCCAGGTTTGATTTTGGTGAGGGAACTTTGTTGCCTGTTGCTCTTTCCTTGCATTTCCTACCTGTTTCTTTTGAATACAGGCAAACCCACCCCCCCCCCAAAAAATCTTCAAAACATATATAAAATGGCTCACACTGTTTTGTTGCCCATCTTCAAATTCCCAGGAACTCAAACTGGATTTCCTGGAGCCATAGTCTGGTCTCACCAGTCCCTGACGCAGCCCCCTTTTTATTTTATTAATGCAGGGCTGCTTTAGGCCTGGGCATCCGCTAAGGAAGAATGAGTCATATGTTGTACAGATTTTAAAATCCTTTATGCTCAGTCACTCTGAACTGTAACTGAACTGTTTGTTAACAGACAGTCCAGGAAATGGCTGCACAGTAATTTTCTGTAGATATACAAAGGCTATGTCAGGGGACAACAGATAACCAATAAGTTGAGGTCTTCGACCCCAGCCCCATGTTCTGTTCCAGACTCCCCTCTTATTTGTGATCACTCTTTGCACCCTGTGATCTAAGTGTATTCTCTTACGTCTCTTACGTTTTCCTCTCCAGTTGACTCCAGGCATGATGTGTGAGTATCTACAGGTCCCTATGTCTGTACTTGTGTACATGTTTGCACATGTTTAGCTAGGCATATCACTGTGTGTGTATGCAACGAGATATGATTGCCTTCCACTGAAGAGCACTTGACCATCAAAAGAACATCAAAGCAATCTTTTCTAGTGGAGCAATAATAGTCACCTTTGCATCATCACGCGCTCAACCCTGTGAGCAATTGACGTCCTTCTGCTTAAATGTGATTGGAAGACAACAATTTTTCTGTGGTTTGAATAACAATGCCAATCCCTGTTTCCCCCTTGTCTCGCAATAAACCGGTTAAAAGCATCCAGCACACTCTGTGTGCAAACAGTTTTGAACGATTAGGTTTGCCAAGCCAAATTAAGTTCGTGGATCATCAGCCTTTGTGACCCAAGTAGCCTGAAGGTGCTTTTAACCTCTTCTTTTATAAACATGTTTCCGTGCAGAGGCATTCTGAGAGTGTTGTTGCTGTGTGACACACCGAATTCTACAGACCCATTCACTGGCAGAAAGGGAACAAATTTTACTGTTCATGGTCTTTTCTTCTTAACAAGCAGTCCATATGATATGTGGCCTAATGAATGAGACATTTGTGTATGCTTTGTAATAACAGAGGTAGCTTTATATTAGAATGACTCTTTGCCTTTTAACAGCTTGTCTGAATAGGTTTGAACACAGAACAAAAGTGACGTTTCTGAAAAAAATGCTCTAAATGTTAATGCAAGACCTTATAGTTTCTTTCAACAAGCACAGACTGTGTTGGTTATGTAATGATGTATGATTTGCGCATTCTATATATATATATATATATATATATATATATATATATATATATATATATATATATATATATATATATATATATATATATATATATATATATATATATATATTTATATATATTATGAAGTTGATCCAGCATTTTGTGGCTCTAGAGGGAGATGCATGACATCTGATGAATTACCTCGTGAGGCAGCATCGGTTGGGCCTGAAGACTACAGGTGTGAAAATGAACAAAATCTGGGGGTGTAGGGGTGTAGCTCGAGGCTAGCAGCTCGGGGCTATGTCAGCCACTACTACCATAACACACGTGAAGCTCTGACAGAACGTTTGGTGGTTGGGTTGCATTTTGGGTAATGTGGAACTAAAGTTTTTGAGAAGGAATAAGAATGTGTGGAATAAAAAGTCAATATATCTGGCTCTGTTTCATTGAGTCAGGCAGTGCTAAGTTGGTGCACTGCTCTTTGGAAAGTATGTAGAGGTTAGCTTGCTAAGATACTTAGCTTCCACTTTCCGTGTGGACTTTCCCAGTGAAATGTAGGTAATCTATCTTGCTAACTTTAACTGATTCCCACTAGACTTCACTTAACAATTATGTTGTGGCAGTACCTGCAAGTCAGCAGCAGCTCCCACACACTCAGTGTTCATTGTCAGAAAGGAGGGGATCTAGTCAGTGTTGGCAGTCTCTCTTTCCTGGATCCAGATGCCAAATGACAATGCTGTCAAACCTCCCAGCACTGAAAAGTCCTGTGATTCAAAACACAACACCGAGTCTGAGTCAGAGTCACAGAGAAAGGTAGGGAATAATCAAATCACATATGTGACTACGGCCATGTTCAGCCTCCCAAAAGATAAAATGATTGCCGTTGTGGTAACTTTCCAGAGCTGTAAAATCCTGTGTCGTGCAGTATTTTGGCATTTGAAATTCATCAATCTGCTACTGGACTTCCTGAATCATATTTCATTACTCACTGGTACCTGAGGCAACACACCCCCACCAACACAACCCTTTGTGCTGTTTTAGTTGAGAGCCGTTTTCGTTCTTAAATCTGAAGTGATATTATGAACTATAATTAGTGCCCACCCACAGATGTTTCACCAATTGAAACAGTGTCAGAACCACAAATCCACTCTCCCTGAAGAACAGCGATGTAGGGTTTACTGTCCCTGCAGGAAAATGAAATAAAATATAATTTACAGTTCAGATTTTATATCAAAAACAAATTTAAATTTCAGTTAAAATGGAAAAACGATAACCCAGCTTCTAAAATACCTAACTATCCTGTATGAATCAGCGCAAAACACATGTAGGTAAGCGTCACAAACAGAAGATGATATAGCGTCCTGTCTCTAAACGAACCACTTCCTGGTGAACTATACATTCTCCCTCCAAATCAACAGCAGTGGGTGGAGCTGGCGTAAGGCGTCGAAGCGAGAAGATGAGAAGGTGCCCATTGAGAAGAGCGAGAGAGAGCTCCTCTTCTCTGAAACGGGCCCCAGAACAGCCTGGGTGAGCTAGGCTTTCATTATCCCCCGTCCCTCTGTGATGAGGAGAAGAAAGGCGGACGTGAGAGAAAGAAAGAGAAAGAACAGAACAGAGGAGGGGAAGAAGAAAAGAAAGAGGCGTTTGATAGAGCTGTGTGGAGACCGTGTGTGAATGAGCCAGTGAAGGGCAGCCATTGTCTTGCCGCGACCTCAATTTGGTACTGTACGCTCCTCTTTTTACTGCACTGTCTCGAGCCACAATGCCTCCTTTCTCCTCCGCTCTGCTCCCTCTCTCTCTTAAAGAAATAGGGGGATTAGGGCCCACTGAGGGGAACTGCGTGTCCAGATTGCCAACTATCATGACACTTCGCTGTGCGCTGAGAAAGCAGCGGGATATTCTACACGACGTTTGTCAAATTGCTTGTTTTGCGCGTCTCACTTCATGCTCTTTCTCTTCTTTTCCCATTAACTTTTGTCCGCTGTTGTTCTCACAGGTTAGCGTAGCTGGAACTGTGTTCGAAGTGGAATGCGGTGTATTTTTGGACAAGCTAAGAAGGGAGGTGCAGGAGCTGAAAGAAAAGTGAAAAAGACAGAGAGTCACAGGGACAGAGATGGAGAGCGCAGCTGTACTTCCTGTTTACCCAGGCCTTGTTTGAGACAGTGGGAAGGAACAGGGGCTGCATTCATCTCTCCTTGTCTACCTCTGCTGACCCCCTTCCTGCTCCCTCCTTCTCCTCTTACTCTATTCTCCTTCAATTCCTTATTTTCTCTTTCTCCCTCTTTGTCTCTCGCTGATAAACTGTATTGAACTCAGGAGGATGAGCTAGATTAAGCAGTGTGCAGCGCTGTTTGGTAGGCATGGGTTTAGTGCTGGGGTGGATTTGGAAGCAGGAATTATTATTACACATTCAGACTTGAAGGTACAGTCAGAGATTGGGACTGCAGATATGACAGATAAATGGAGAAAGAAGAAACAGAAGAATGACATGGGATGAACTTTTTAAGGGAGTTGGTCAACTTTTCTCCCAGTGCAGATCAGTTATTAGGACGCCAGCCCCCAGCCCACCCCCACCTACAACCATTCACTTTTTTCTCCACCAAAACATGGAGCACACACACACATAACTCTATTAGACAACTTCGACGTTTGGATTTGCTTTGATGGCGAGTAAACTAACTGTAACTGTACACCAAAGCAGACCTTGAGACCTCACTGAGAGAGAGGGAGATAGAGGGAGAGAGAGAGAGAGAGAGAGAGAGAGAGAGCAAATCCCAGTTGTTTGTTCCACCCACCCAAACCGAGCCCTCCCTGACCTTTCTTTGTGCAGTCGGACATCAGACTGAGACACCGCGAAAGATGCACTAGATTAAAAGCACTGTGTCTGTTGCTGCTATAGTCCCTATTGTACAGAGGGATGACTATAGACGAGGCTAGAGTCAATTGATCACATGTGTATTTATGCACACACACACACACGCACACACCCACACACGGACACAAACAGGCCTGCTTATAGATGCACAGATACGGTGTCAAAATGACACGGCGGGACCCCTTTCATCTGCATGTGCTGTTTGCTGCATTGGCAGCCCATCTGTTTGCAGTCAATCATTAGGCGGCCATAGAAAACTGGCTGAATGTCACTTAAAGAAAAATATGGGAAACAGAAACAAAGGGGGTGGGTGTTAACGGGCATGAAAATATTCAAACTTTCCCAATTTTTCTTTAAGGCACTTAACTCGGAAAAGATTAACTGTCTTTTGGCTTTTTTGAAAAAATGTTTTTTTTTTTTTTTTTTTTACTTTTTTAAAGTCAGCCTTTGTGTCTGTTGCCATTTTGAGGTTCTGTGTGCATCCTGGACGTTGATATTTTGGCATAAATATCAATCTTTTTTATTCTTTTACCTGTTTGACAATAACAAAAGCATGCATACTTTTTATTCTCTTCTTTAAATTTCAGTGAAATTTACTTTATCATATTTATTTCAAATTGCTTATTCTAATTCTTTGGGATCAGCAAGGCGTTGCGGTGAAGGAGCACGCCATTGACTGTACCATAGGAACCCAGTTGCATCCCAGCATGCGTCCTCCCTGCTGAAGTGTCCTTGAGCAAGACAATGAGGCAGAGAATCTCTGTCAGCTCCGATAGTGCCGCTCTTCAGCTGACCCTGTGTTCTGACCTCCCTGTACTGTAGGAGCAAATAGCCCAGCCTGCATCTATTGCCTTTTTTTCCTCATAGTATTGATCACCCAAAGGAGGAATTTTATGTTCCTTCGCTGCTCTCCACCGGGAGGTCAGTGTGCGGGGTCAGCTTTGGAACAGCGCCTCTGGAAAATGGTAGGGGTTCATTGGTTTGCTCAAGGACACTCCATCCACCACAAGAGAAGAATCAAACCTGTGCCCCTTGAAAACCCCTTTTTGTTTTTCACAAGAGGGGAACCTTCATATTATGCTGTGGTCTTTCTCATCCTACAATAGGGAGGTCATAGGTCAATTGTCATAACAACATTCAAACTTTGTTGTCCAACTACTCCCAAACAAGTCCTGAACCTTCTGGGGAAAATGTAAATGGCTGCTGTCTTTTGACAACTTTCTGTCTCTAAAACCTAACTTTGTCTGAGTTCTAAAAGAAGAAGAAAAAAAACAACTTTAATTTTCTAATTTTTCTTCATTCTTTTGAAATAGTAACTTTTGAAAAGGTTTCCAGAGCTTCACGGTCATGAGAAGAAGCTAGATCCGTAAGTCTGTGTCAATCATAAGCAAAATGAAATTCACAACAGTAAAACCCCGACAACAGTTTTGTGATTGTGTTACTAATGACGCTGTGTAAATTGCAGTCAAATGCTCCAAATTCCAAAAATGAAAAGAAGAAAAAAGAAATCTTCTCAAGGAATTACCTTCAAATTTCTACACAGTCTTTTTTTTCCGCCCACGGTTTGATACATTCCCAAACATTCTTTGGACTTTCAATTACAATTCATTTTGATTAAACATGTAAATACACCATCCTTGATGGCGTCCTTTGTTAGCATGGCCTTCTTTTGGCTAAAAACCATACTCTCTTGAGTCTCTCCCATGTAATGAAGATTGAAGATTAAACAACAGGAAGGAGCCATTATTTTTGTCAGGGAATTAAAGTACCATCAATCTCACTTAATCACCTTCCTAATATCTCCTCAGACGCCAGCAGAAAGCTGTTTTGCAGCTCAAGGTTAACATGCTTTGTTCTGTGGAAGCAAAGGGAGAGAGGAGTGGGGTTGATAAAGTAAATGGATGTATGAAGCTACTCTGGCATGCTTTGCATCAGGCTGTCCGCCGAGTGGGCACACATTACAGCAAACTGGGTTGTGCTGGTAAGAGAGCAAGGCAAGGAGGTCGATGTAGAGAGAAATGACAGCTATTGTTTGGTCTGTAATTATCTCTGTCTGTTTCTTCGCCCGCTCATTTCCTGTAGAGACAAAGACAGCGACTGAGGGGAGAAGGGCCAGTGGTTTGCTGCTGTATCCTTGTAACAGGTGGTACAGTTCGTCCTTAATAGCCAACAAAAGCTGCTCTGCTCCTGAGTGTGTGACTCTGTGTTCGTGTGTTAATGTACTAATTGGTGCGCTATGGCAAACATTGACCAAATCACACGCCGTCAGGAAAAGTAACGTCTTAAAATGTTGTCATATCTGCTTGATAAAACAATTTAAAAAGGTGTATTATCAAATTGAAAAGGGTCACGAGCGTTGCTGTAAACAAAGAGTCAGCTATGCTCGTGACTTTGTGTGGTTATGATTAGGTACAGCAGTGCTATGTCACCATGTTAACATGCTCCCAGTGACAAAGCTAATGTGCTGATGCTCAGCTGGTATGATGTTTACCATGCTCACCATATTAGGTGAGGGTTTTAGCATGTTACCCTTTGCTCATTATTACGTAACATTAAGCGCTGCTGTGATGGCAGAGTCGATGGCGTCATTATCTTAGTGTCTGCCTCATCACCCACTAAAGGAAGAAGTACCTGAACGGATAATGTCTGAGTTTGGAAGGCACGAGTTAGCTGGACACACAGTAATCAACTTTGACGGTGTCTCCGTGAGCTGGTCATGGTCTGACTGAAACCTGTGATTCTCCAGCATGAGAACCACTTCCCCTCCACAGAGGATGCTCACGTAACCACGGAAACATCTGTAAAGCCGCACAAAAGAAGCAAGTGCAAAGTGATTGGGATCGAACGCTCCAGTTGACTACCATTGATTTACTGCTTGAGAGAGCGAGAAAGTGAGGGTGGTGTGGGCAGAGGTTAGATTGAGTGTTTCTAGACTCAGTTCATTGCCGTTGAACAAACCCAGTCTTTCCTCTCAGACTCTCTCGCTCACTCTCAGACACACACACAGAGTTACAGACAGGTGTGTGCTCGTACACAGGTAAGATTATGTGTTTAAACTACTCCACTCGTGTTCTCACAGTCTGTTGGAGCACTATTCCTGCAACTGCGGCTGTCGAACCATTTTCAACTTCAACTGTTCCCCAGTCTGATCAAAACCTCATCAGCTGCTTGTCTACGGTGAGAATCTCTTCCAATACAATACATACAATCCAATAATTCCTAGGAATTACAGTATATTCAGAGTGGAAAACTCCTCACCTCATGATTTAAATCCAACTCCAACATTGAGAACCATTGCAGGATGTTGTGTAGTGTTCTCTATCTGGTGAGGTGGAACATAAGGTCGTGGAGGTCAGAGTGATGGATGGGTGCATAGCTATTACTGCAGTGACTATTATGCATGAGACCAGAGTTTGCCTTCTCTCACAGATCAACAGTTTGCAGTTGCTTTTTGCTTTTTGTCATTTTATTACCACGCTGACAGTGGAGTCTAGACAGGAAATGCGGGGAGAGAGTACCGAGTACCGTGGCACGGTGGACTACCATTGATTTATGGCTTGGTGGTAACACTGTCGCCTCACAGCTAGAAGGTGTGGGCGCTGGGTGTGTCCTCCACCATGCCTTTGGTGCCTGCTGCTTGAGGAAAAATAAGGGGCCTTTCTGTGTGGAGTTCTCCCCGTGTTCACCTGGGATATCCTCCATAAAATTACCCCCACTAAAAACATGAAAGAAGATCACCACCTGACCAATGGTGACGAAAAGAAACTGGTCCCCGGGCGCTGGTCGACTGGCAGCCCACCGCTCCTGGTCTGCCATGGATGGGTCAAATAGCGGGATGGAATTTCACATATGCATGGCGTGTACAGTTTCCTCCTCAACTGTATGTTGCGTGTAAAATGTGCCGAATAAAGGAAATTCTTCTTAAACCTTCATTCTTTCTAATGGCCAGCAGGGGGTGACTCCACTGGCTGCAAAAGAAGTCTGATTATATATAAGCGTATGAGAAAATGACCTGGCTTCTCATGTGATCTATAACCTCACTAAACATTTCCCTAATGAGTTTATGGTCTGAATCTCTAGTTTCATGTCTTCTTCAATACAGCGTCATGTTTATTTTGCAACTTCTGGTTCTATTTTGAGTAAAATAGACAATAAAGCAGAGTATTTTGCCTGACAGTCACTCCCGGCGCGCCCTTGCGTTTTCAGTTAGATCCATTGAGGATAGAGGAGTAGCAGTGTGTATCCTCCCTAGCTCCACCACTCCTGGCTCCAAAAAAAGAAGATGGTGATCACCAAATAATGCCAGACTTTAGGCTTCAAAACGTTAGCCCACAGTGAGTGATATCATGGTGGAGGACTTCAGCTATTTTTTATGCCGTCTATGGTTCAGACCGCAAGTACATGGTTGGTGCATTAACAACAACCACACCAGGTCAAAGTCTGACACTGCAGACTTTAATGCTTTGATGCTTCCAGCAAGTTATGAATCTGCAAAATCTGTAGTATGCAAAAAAATTCCAGTGCAAAAGATCCATTTTTTGCAGGTTAAAAAAAGAGGTCTCGTGATTATGCTAAATAATTAAACTAAATAACTTTTTTTTTTGTACATTTTTGTGTCTAACTTATTTTTTGTTTTGTAGATACAACACATCTTCCTTACATTGAGTAGCATAATGCCTGAAACATTCACATAATATTTGTGTGGTTATGTCCTCAAACTGAGAGCCTCAAATGACCCCAGTTCCTGTTTGTGCGATTGCTTATGCAATACTAATTATACACATCTGACCAGTAACACGCGAGTATGAGAAGAATTGGCATCAAATTTCTCCAATAAAGCTTTTTATTATCACAGACAGACAGGCTTTTCTTTGCTGCTTATTAGGTTTGTATTTTTCAGTCAGTGTCTTCTGGGGTGAACAGTTTGCAAGGCAGGAATAGTAAGGGATGGTACTGTCACAGGAACCCATCTGATTTGGCGCTCACTCATACACCACGTAACACACACACCAGACATCACACACAGACATGGACACACATGCCTGAGGACACGGTTGCAGGCTCTCGTCATTTTTGTTCTCCCCCCTGCGTCGTTTTAAGTGTGTTGGAAATCTTGTGTTAGGCCATCAAAGCAGTGCCCTAACCGTTAATGGCTTTACGGCTTGTTAGTTAGTTTTAGCCCGCTCTGGAGGAGGGTGTGTGTTTATGCATGCCTGTGTCTGTGTGTTCAGGGGAGGCATCATTTGGCCAAAGAATAAGGGGGACGGTGCTCAGGAGTGTGTCACTGGGTATCTACGTGCACACAAATGACTAAAAATGCACTTGTGGACCTATGACACACACATCCTTGCACTGTATTTGGTGCAGACATACACAAACACACAGAAATAGTGAACCAGTATGTCGATAGGCATCTCTCATTCTGCCTCTCTCTCTGGGAGTCCGGTGAGGCCTGGCCTAATTGAGCTGGCCTCAGGAAGCCCATCATTAGCCCTGCTGCTCTGGTCACACATGGCCACCAGATGTGAGTCCAGCCACAATAGAACGCAGAGTGCCACTCTTTCTCTCTGTCTTCCTGTCTCTCTCTCTCTCTCTCTCTCTCTCTCTCTCTCTCTCTCTCTCTCTCTGTCTCTCTCTCTCGCTCTCTCTCTCTCCATCTCTCTTTCAGTCTGTCTCTCTGTCACTCTCCAGCCTAATAAACTGGCTTTTGTTTCCGTGTGGCCATTGTTCGTTAAGCCTACCGCTGCCTGCCGTAAGAGAAGTCATCGGGGCCTGAATGGGATGCTTTGTACTGACAATAGACAGAAATAGGAGAGGGGGAGAGCAGATTGAGAGAGGGAGGAAAAGAGGGATGGAGAGGGAGAAGGAGGGGGAGAGGAAGGGTGCCCAGCATGGATGTCAATGCACCCTCTGGAATTTTTATGGCTTGTTTTTGCAGTTTCAGAATTCAGTGTTGTGGGGCCATGAAATGTACATTGTACCTTTCTCACCTCCCTGTACTTGGCTGTCCACTGCCAGAAGCTGCTCATCACTACACGTTGTTGTATCGCCATTCTCGTGAGAACCAAATGACCTCACGACTCAGCTTTAAGGTGAAGGTTAGAATTACCTTAAATTCATTAAATTCCGACGTGCACCGGAGCTGACGGTGCCCATTCTGGATAAGGCTTGTGATGCCACCAGAGGCACTGCAATGCATTTCAGAAGCATCCCAGAGGCGCCTCTCCACGCTGCTTCATAGACAATATTCACCTAGTCTATTTTTGTTTTGGAGATCGAGCCAGGCAGGGAGTCAGACACAGAGAATCTGCTCAGTTTTCAAAATTGTTTTTGACCCCCAAACACAATATGGACAATATGCTGATTTGTAGAACATCTCACACCGAAGCTGTTTGCATCAGTATGTTGTATTAACGGCCTTTGCACTTCTGGGAAGGCTGTCCTTCAAGAACCTGGCTGCAGGGATTCACTCTCAATCAGTCTCAAGTGAGATCAGCCACTGACTGATGCTGGACAATGACCCCTCATGTCCATCGGAACCATCGGAGTGTTCTGGTTCAGTCAGTGAAACATATTTCTAATGATCTGCATCTCTTATGAATGGACAGAATATTAGGAATATCTCTTGATATAATGGGGTCCAGTGAATCAAAACTGAACATTAGTATTTATGGCTGTGTACCTAATGAATTGGCTGGTGAGTGTATGTGGATAATAGTGTCCACATACTGTTGGTCATAAACTCCAGAAGACCTTGTTTTAAGTTAATTGGGAAAATCCCAAAAGCGATATTGAGGTGGAGACTTGTCCTCTGGACGTACGCTGCAGCAGTGTTTCCAGCGCTTTTGTATTTTCTAACTCCAAAAAATGTCTTTATCTCTCAGCCACTTAGAGGTGGTGTGTGTGTCTATGTGCGTGCATGCAAGCGTGTGGGTTAAACTGTGGACTCATGGCGATGCATGATACATTTCGACGGCTGCCCTCATTTGAGACAAATGTAATTATCACGCGTGGCTGAGTTTTTTCTTATTATTGAAAAGTTAAGTCGCTAATCTGTGAAGTTGTTCCTCAGCTGAATTAATTCAATTATCTGGCAGCATGAGTAGATATCAAGGTTTGACGTTCATGCCTGTGTGCCTATTTCTATGTGTGTGTGCAGTGTAATATGCATATGTGTGTGCGTGTGTTTTTCTATTAGTGTGTATTAATGCTTGCATGTCTCTGACATACTGTCCTGAATGGGCATGTGCAGGGATTTGTGTGTGACTGTATTTGTGTGTGTGGAAATGTGTGAGAATAGAAGCCATGTTTTTCAACTCCCACTGGATCAAGGCCTTTTATAATCCACTGAGCCGACATAATTCCACCTCACTTACAATGGATTTGTCTCTGCTTTGTCTCCTCATTATTGTTCTCATTCACATGATAAGCTGCTTCATGATTCCATTAGCATTCTCTCTTAGCCACCATGCTATAGGCACCAATATTTCAACTTCACTGTTGTGGAATTACAACTTTTCATTCGGCTAATCTTGGCCCGACTGGCTAAGAGACAGATGAGAAAAATCCAATTGTTGTACTTACAAAGACACAATAGACAATCTCTCAGTGTTTTGTTGTTACTGCAGTCATACTTTGTAACCAGAGCAAACAATCAAGACATCTGTAACAGCAAAGACAAACGTGAGTTACCATTCATTTTCATGATTGTGAATTCAACTGTGTCTCACTGGTCTTAGATTTGACCCACATGCTTCATGACATTGGGCAGAAACTAAAAAAAACAACAACAAAAAACTGATCACGTTTCATCAAAATTACAAATTTAGAGTTTTTCCCCTCATGCTTTACGCAGGCTCAGATGTAACCCAGAATAAGTGAACAGATCGGTTGATGCAAGTAAGAGTCCACACATACAGTCTTCACACACCTTCTCGTAAATGTGTCAGTGTATGCAGACGCCTAGTGTGGTACCAAAGATCCTCTATAGCAAAAGATGATCCATTATAGCATGAAATGGTGTGCATAGTGACCCGGGTGGAAGTGTGCATTGATGGACAACTAGAGCCACTATTCAGTTCGACCATCAGCTCCCAGCAGTTATACAGGCAATTTAGAGTTAAATGCTGCATACAGTACCTTCAAAAGTTGCATAAACAATACAAGAAAAGGAAGAAATATGAATCCCTTCTGTATGTTTTGCATTCATGATCTGGTTGTCACTCTGGCCAGAGACCTGCAGTTGCACTGAACATCTGTTTCTCTTGGACAAAAACAGAAAAAGTTCTGTCTTTGTCTCCCTCTCTCTCTCTCTCTTTCTCTCTGTCTCTCTCTCTCTCGGTCTGACATGCTAATGCTATTGATCCTTACTGGAAACAGGACAGAACCATCTACAGATAAGAAGACAATGCTTGCAGCGGCCCATAGATTTCTTCCTGGTGCTCTGAGAGGTGTGTTGCTGGCTGTATTGGAGTTCACGGGGTTCTCACAATCTGTTGTCTTACAGATTGTATTGACAGTCTCCTCTGGGCTCTGCCTAACAGTCTGTTTTTATCAAAGAGGATGGCAAATTGTGGTGTATGAGCTCAATGTATGCGCGTATGTGTGAAAGATTGAGATTGTGTGTTTGTAAGTACAGATGGCGTGGGGTGCAGCGCCTTTACATTCATTTTTGGATTTTCTAGATTAAGGACAATATATCATTTGGGGTTTTTTTTGCATGTCTGTGTTCAAGTGTGTGTGTTTGCGACAAAGGTTGTGTAATTTATTTATCTAATGTCAGGATCCCAGACAATGCAACTCCAGTGTCAAGGTTGGCAGAGATGGTTGCCACGGCGACGCTGGCAAACAATCTCTCAGATCTGGGCTCTCTCTTTCTCTCTCTCCTCTCTAAGAGGAAAGGGAGGCTTTTGGAGAATGAAGAGCAGAGCGGACTCTCTCTTTTTTGTTTTTGTTTTTTTGTTTTGTGCGCCTTTAGAGTGGTGGATATTGATCAAGAATCGAACCCATGTCGCTCTGTACACAGGCCTAATGCACTCACGGCCCAAACTAGAAAGAGATAGAAAGCGAGGGAGGGAAAAAAATGGACGACCGGCTACAGTGTAGTGGGGTGGGGGAGAAAAGCGAGAGCGGCTGACATGAGAAGAGAAAGAGATCGGAGTGGAGGCATAAAGAGCAAACATGCTTTTTTAGGCGGGAATCAATTAGGTCGTCACTCTCTGCTGCTACTGTGTGAGTCTGAAGGAGCACATGAAAACACCTGCTCATGCAATGAAGCAGTCAAATACACACATTTGGTATATGTACATCGTTATCACATGCACACACACACACACGCACTCTGTGTGTGCCCTACCTGCTCAGTGTAGGTCTGTCGTGCAGGAGGGAGAGTAGTTAAGTGAAACGTGTTGAGCCCTCTCAGGTAATTACATCTCCATGCTAATGTCTAATTAGACAGCTCCGAGGGGACTCATCTGCACTGCATTAATTAATGCAGTCAATCCAGAACTTCCACACACATGCATACAATGGCAGACACACAGCAGCACACATCCCACTCTATCGACCCGCATTAGACAGCAGGTGGGCATGTATGTGTTTTTGTTTGAAGGAAATCAATCAAGCCTTTACACTATTACTGTATCTGTGTGATTGTTTGTATATGTTTGTGTGTGTGTGTGTGTGTGTGTGTGTGTGTGTGTGTGTGTGTGTGTGTGTGTGTGTGTGTGTGTGTGTGTGTGTGTGTGTGTGTGTGTGTGTGTGTGTGGTCAGGGCTGTAACATCGACTTTGACAAAGAAACATGAGCTCATGCACGTAAACGCCTGGAATAAAGATCATTTGTTTGCTAATGCTGTCTGTCATGGATATTTTCTGTCAATATTTGGAGGCAAGTGATGTGCATCGAGAAGCGGGTGAAGACATCAAGCTGGATGGAAAGAAAAAATGATAACCAAGCGTTTACCATAAATCTTCTAAGGCAGGTCACGAGATAGTTAATGAGACAGGAAATACGACAAATACTGTTCTGCTACACGTTTATTAGAGCTGAAACGATCAGGTCTAAAGCAAAAACTAGTGAATTAAATTCAAATAAAATGTATAGAAACTGAAGTGCTTGTGTTGCCAGATTTGGCAGTTTTCTGCCCAGTTGAGTTACTTTTTAATGGGCATTTTTTGGTACGATCAGAAATCAGGCTGTGTTCCAATAAATCAGCCACTGTCATTTCAGTTTATTACCACTCAGTTTATTATCATTTATCACTTATCATTTTTCTGCCATAGCTCAGTGAAAAAAGCTTGTTCACATGAATTCAGAGTGTAATGATTATCATTACATGTGTGATGATTATGGTTACAGCTCGAAGACAAAATCAACCTGTGGTAAAACGTCACAAATACAAAATGCTGTAAATGAAGGGGTCACAAGCTAAAAGCGTGCCCTTTTCTTGTATTTCTTGTCTGGTTTCCACGCTTTACTTTCAATGAGAAAGATTTTTTCTAATAGAAAAAGCCCCCCTTCTCTTTCAATGAGACACGAGATGAGTGACCGGGAGGGATCCTCTCCGCTTCTCCAGCTCAAGCACATTTAATAAATGAGCCGGCATGAAAAGACTCAATTATTCAGCCTCTGATACAAAATATATTTTAACTTGCTGAGCCATCAGGACACCCCCGGTCTCCAAATGATGCTGTTTGGTACACGACTATGGTAGCTGGTTTGGCACAGAGATTAACTTTGACCCTAATTTCACCCTGTGTCACCCAGGAAGCTCCTAAGACCGTCTGACGGCGCCCCGCATCGTGTATTTGCATGTGTCTGTACAGTATGTGTGTGTGTGTGTGGTAATTTACTGACCCCGGGGTTGTACAGTCGTCTTGAGAGGTAACTGCACTAATTCACCGTCCCACTGTGAACGTCTGCTGCAATTAAGGCCAACTTGTCAGATGGCCTCCGTGCTGCCTTTTCATGCTCATTCTCAGACTCGCTCGATCAGCTGGGAGCGCTTGTTTATGTGCCGCAGAGCAAACGTGTGCACGTGTGAGTCCAGTTTGAAGAAGGTTTACATTTATCAACCAGGATGTGCAGCATCAAGGTGGTTTAGTAGATAGATGACACCACCGCTGTTAATAATCCACTGTGTCTAGACTGAACCCAGTCACCTATTTCAGCTGTGAATTATTATGAAACTACTACTAAGAAAAGTATTTTGTGTGTACTGTATGTGCTGGGCTGCGTGCGTATTCATATATATACATATATTTTTTAACATTCTCTGTGCAGTAAAATAGTGTGTGTCTGTGTGTGTGGCCTCTGATGTACTGTGTGTGCGAGACCTACAGTGTAAGGGAATCTCTCCGGCAGCAGCGTATCTCCATCAGACCACAACACGCAGATATCTGCTCGCTAATTACAGTCATATAAATCAGCAGTCGTAATTATGCTAATTAGACTGCTAACTTCCTCTCAGAAGCCTATACAAACAAAGGCAACGGTATCGGATGATGCGGCGTGTTAACGAGCTTGTCAACTTATCTGACGCGCGCTAATTACTCGGTGGGACTCCTCTGTGTTTGGGAGGAGGAGGCAGCGTTTGAGATGCTGGTTTTAAAGGTTGCAGCACCTCCGCCTGTGACCCCCTCTGTCTTTCAGTGGGATTACACTTTTAACTGCATCACTAACTTCAAAAAGTTAAATTGTTTCGGCCATCGGGATGAGAGGCGTGTGTTATAAATTGTGATGCAGGTGTCTCATGGATGGGATTGAACTGCTCACAAGGCATAATACAAAATGAGCATTGCTTTTTTAAAATCCTGTCTTCATTTAATTACAGCTGCAAAAAGAAACACTTCTGCCAGTTGCCACAGCTGATCAGGTTCGAATTAAAATGTTCGAGGCATAGCATCCTTGCATCGAGCAGCATAAACATGCCACAGATCAGATGTGATACCTGCATGAAAGCTCCCAACGCTTCATATGCTATTAAAGCATCACGTGACAGACCACCTGGGCAGACCTTTCAAATCAATCTACACTTTCAAATACATTACCTCGCAGCTATAATGCAAAAAAGCTGATCCACGAGCAGGTAAACGGGTTCAAGTACCTGATGCTGCGTGCAACTATAGCAACAAATCAAGGCGGCTGTATTCCTTTTGTCCTTTCACGATTGGAGAAAAGTGGGATCAGTGTGCTGAACTTGGAAGTGCTTCATGGCAGCCACAGTCAGCAGTAAACCTTTGAATTTCCTGGGTGGAAGGCTGAAAAACCGGCTTGTAACAAGTGATGTGTAATCTATGCAGGACACTCCAGTAAACTTTATAAATGTTGCAGAAGTTGCGGATTTCAGGATGAGCTTGATCGTTTCTCAAGCGTTCATACGTTTGTTGCAAATGGATGTGTGTGTGTGTTTGTTCACGTGGGTGCGCACTGTATATGAGAGTGCAAAGCTGCAGTGATACCACAGTGAGTAAAAATGCCAGAGACAGGAATTGAATTCGATCAGGCCACTCCAGGAGCGACGTGTGTGTGTGTGTGTGTGTGTGTGTGTGTGTGTGTGTGTGCGTGCGTGCGTGCGTGCGTGCGTGCGTGCGTGCGTGCGTGCGTGTGTGTCAGCCTCAGGTGTCCAGCTGCACAACACAAGCTAGCTGAATGTCATGCACAGATTCACACACTCAGACCTTCACAAATGCTGTATTTTCCTGCCTGTCGACCTTTGGTTTGTCCGTCCGTCTGCCTGTCTGTCCGTCCGTATGTTTGGTTGTCCCTCTGTCGGACTGCATGATCTGTCTGCCAACATGTCAGTCTGGCTGTGTGTTTGTGTACTTTGGAGCGACTGAGCTGCTGCAAGTTGAGGGCGATGAAGAGTGCGAGCCCGAAGACAAGTGGTGGCGGCGGTGGGGGTCACTGTTTGAATGTGGTTTAGGGATCAAAGAGTCACCTGATCTGATCAGCTGATGATCTGCCTGCTGGACCAATCAGCTGATAGCATGCACGGTTGCACACATGCGTGTGTGTGAGACACATAATCAGAGTGCATGTGTACATTTCTCTAAGGCTTCGTACATGCTGATGGGTCGCAGAGAATTCATTCATCAGACAAGATCAGGCAGACATTCACATACAGAGTGCAGCACTTCTGGTTAAAATCACATGTGCCCAAGTTCACTTGTGTTTTAGTACACACACCGCCTATTCCTCGTCCCTTGCGTAGCGACGGTAGCTCTTGGTCCCTCGTTGCCGATCAGAGTTGCTAAAAATGTTGCTCTGTGCATGACTACCACCTGCTGTCTACCTCCGTCTCCTCCCTCCCTCCATCCTCCTCCCCTCCCTCTCCTTCTCTCAGTCCGTCTGCCTCTCTCTGACTGCCTTGTGCTTGTTTGAATTCATAAAGTCATGCTTTCTTGTACTCTATTTACAACGGTTTAATGTGATCTAACGAGACCAGATGAAAACAGCAGCAATCATTTGTCATTGGTATCCAGATGCTCGCCGTTATTTCCCTCTGATTTTCTGGACCTCTGTCAGGATGTCTGACGATGGGGCCTCATCCTAACCTTCTCGTAATTATTTTACCTTTTGTTGCGTTTCACGTGATTTGCTTCTCTCCTCTTTCCTCCTGTTTCTTCCTCCTCTCTTTCCTCTTGTTCTCGCCTCTCCTCTTTCCTCTTGTGTGCTCCTCTGGTCATCTCTTTCCTCTTGTTTTCTCCTCTCCTCCTCTATTTCTCCCTCAATCTGTCTCTCTGTTCAGTATGCAGTGCTGAGAGGGCATCATTACGGAGCCCGTATTTGAGTCATTTTGATTTAAGCAGCCAGACAATGGCCTGTTGATTGAAGCAACCAGAAGGCAGACAATAGGGTTCAATTCTACATAATGCGCCACCATTTTTTCTGAGCTCCCCGTTTTCAGAGAAGGGCCCCGGCTCTCCATTGTGCCTCTCCCGGAGGGAAAAATGGTGCTTGGGGAGGAGGAATATTTTCCCGTGGTATGTCATTATTTTGCAAATTTCTATTATCTCATCATGTTGTCTTCATTGTAATTGCAGCTAATTAGGAGGCTAGTTAGGAGCCTGGGCTTTGAGGCTGGCTCGGCTGCTGAAAGGAGCCCACCGATTATGGCCCCGACAAGAGGAAGCAGGAGAAAAGGGGAGATTAATGCTGTTACCCAGGAGACACTGGCTTCCATCTGCGGGGAACAATGCAGTTTTGTTTTCTCCGGGATCCTGCTCAGATCAACAGAATGGGCTAACTCTGCTCTGCTCTGCTTGGCGACAATGCCCAATTCTGTCTTACCGGGGCTCGGGCAATTCGCCCCCCCTCCACACAATTTCCCCCGCCAACTCAGTCACTTTACCTTCCCTCCCTCCTCCTCCTTCCCTCCCCTTCGTCATTCTTGCCACCTTTTCCTCCGTTCAGCGGGCCCTCACTAAAAAGCTTAGCGGCCTCAGTGAGCCAGCCAGCGCCAGTGACTGAGAGCTCTCACACACCCCCAGTATCAGATGAAAGCAGCGCGATGTGTGGATAGAGTTCCCAGGTTGCGGGAGGTCGTGCCCTTGTCACACACAGAGCTGCAAGGTTTTACTCCGCAATCCCTGCCGAGTTCCAAAGCACTTAATGAAATAATATACTCCGTCGCTTTTGCTCTTTCTTCTTCCCCTCACTCCTTCACTCCACACCAACCCTTCCCAACCCCCCAACACCGCCACCACCTCCCTCACCGGGCTGAGGCAGGCCCCTTGTCTCAGAGCAGGGGCCCCGGGGCCCCTAGACACCTTCTTTGCAAAGAGAAAGAGGGAATACAATGAGAGAGGGAGCCTAGTTTGGTACAGTACAAACACACAGAGCGCAAGCAGGCTAGGAGAAATGAAAGGCCTTTGTCTGCCTTTGTCAGGGGGAAAAGGACACTGGGAAAGAGGGAGAGCGGGCGCTTATGGACAGACAGAGACAAAGAGAGGGAGACATGGAGAGGGAGAAGATAGCAGGCAGGATCACATGACTCGGAACATTGTGATCCGGAGTGAGAAAGGTTTGGAGAGGAACATCTCTCCATCTGGTCAGAAGCAAAAAAAAAAAAAAGGGAGACCGATAGAGAAAGAGACAGGGAAATAGAGAGAGAGAGAGAGAGCAACACAGCGAGGGAGCAAACAGAGAGAGAATGAGAGAAGGTATTGAGTAAGTGCCAGCGACATCTGCTCCCGTGGGCACAACAATAAAACTCCCTCTAGATCAGCCTCACACCATATATGTTCGCACAATGCATTGGCCTCAAAGGCACAAATAAATATGTGTGTGTGCGTGCGTGCTTGTGTGAATGAAGAACGCTCTTATGTTCATGAAGTCTGCCCACTAATCTGTTAAACATTCACCTACACACAATCTAAATTAGCTCAGCGCAAAGAAAGTCGTCTGGTCTGGGTTCTTAATCTTTCTAGTGAATCATTTTTTTTGCCTCTTTTTTCAGATATATTGACCCGAAGTTCAAGGATGAAATGATCCTCCACGGAAGTTGCGATACATTTCGAGAACTCCTGAATTGCTGCATTGGCAAATAAGTTGTGGTGCCTCATGACTCCTCAGAGCAGAATGGGATTCTTCTATGTGACTCACACATACCGTCTTTACTGTAAACCCACTCCTGCTTCGGACTCCAGATGCTCACACGGTGCCTCCATGTGCTCTCACTTTATTAATGTTGTTCTCATTATTTACATACTCTGTTTTCCTGCAATCTGTACTGTTTTTTTCATATATAATCCAACCAGAGGAAAGGGTTGTGTGGTATTGTAAGAAACAGCCTACTTAAGCATCTTGTTTGGAGATAATTACTGCTGAAGTTGCCTCGCTGAGTCGTCCCCCATTAAATCCACACCGTAATAGTAAATAGCAGTTGTTTTTTAGTTAAGAATTAGAAAAACATATGGCTCTGATATGGTGCCATTTAGTCTGGAAATGAATAGACAGATGTATAGGATCTGAGCATGCCTTTACATAGTAGCCACACATTCTGTGATAACGAGCCAAAGAAACACTATTGGTACAATTAAACATGTTCCGTGGTAGATAGCGTACAATGAAAGAAATCCCTGTATAATTTCCCGCCATTTATTCCTTCAGATATCTTGCCTTTTGTACACAACAAATGCTTTGTATATATATTTTCCTGTTAAGTGTTTTTTGGCCAAGGACCTGTTTTTGGCCGAGAGATGATTGAGGAGAAAAGGACTTTTTTTTTTTTTGAGTTGAGCTTTTGAAAAGTTGGACCTGAATAGTTGGAAAGTTATATGTACCTGCATCTGAAAAAATGCAACAAAACTTTAATCAAACAGCTTGAAATCCTAACAGATTCTGAAAGCGCGCAGACAAGGTAATCTGTGTTGTTTAGGGACCGTGGCGTGCCCCATGCGCCATTTATCTTTGTGAGGAAAAATTTCTCCCTGTTGCGTTTAATGTGTAGTCAAAGTGGAGAGGGCAAAACGCTACTCTCTAATTTTGCATGTCATCTCTCTCCAAATCACTTCAAAGATGAGGCCCTTGCCAAAGATTTCCTCCCTTTTTCTCCTTGCCTTTTTCCTTTTCTCTCCCCTCTTTCTTTTCCGCCTTTTCTTGTTCCCCGAGTTGCAGTTGTCACCATCGCTTGGCGCCAGGAAATCGTGGGCATCTAAACAGCAGCACACAATGTCGTAAAAAGGCTCTAGAGTTTTACTTTCAGATGTCACTCCAATAGCACACATCTGCTACGTGCCGTGCATCTGCTAGGCTCTCCCATCTCAGAGAGCCGGGAGTGCTGATTGAACTGAAGACAGAAAACATCCTCATTATCGCGGGCAGTGAGCGAGCCGGGCTCCCCAAAAACCCTTTTAATGCATTCTCTCACTTAACTGCCGCCCAGTGTTGTGAACGCAAGCATGTACTGTACATGCGACACACACATGTGTCCGACTTCAGTGCCAGTCACCCCTGCGTCACAGACAATAGTCAAACACAGCCATTGTGTCTTAGATATTCGCTCAGCAGCTTGTCTGTCTGCACTGGACCAACAGAATGAACATAAAATTTATGGTATTAGCTTTGACTAAATTATAGTTTTTGTTACAATAAATATTTCATCACATGAAAAGAAAGAACCAAAAAATGAGTGCACATTATGAAGTGTGCCGATGAAGTTTTTGATTGGACCATCCTGTCTGTTTATCTGTTTATCTAAGATATTAGAGCAAAGATCCATTCTGACTCTGCCTTTCCCACTTTTATCCCATCCCATCATCCACATATGGCACAGTAGCCCATCAATCTAACTCCTCTACAAGCTCTAAAAACAGAGAACAACTCACTTTAAATACAGTTTAAAGAAGTTTGATGGGAGACAGCAGCATCCAGCTGAGTAACACTGTTAAATACAAGAGGGCACACTACTGTATGTACCCAAAAGTCTTAATTGAAATGCATTCAGTTTGTGCTATTTAATGTTCTTTTTTTTTCTGAAGATCTTGTGTGTCGACGCTTCAACAAATTCATGCCCAGCTGCTCGGTGCTTCCAGGTGCTTCATTGTTGGGATGTCTAAACAGGAAATAGCAAAGGGCAACCAGACAATATGAAACACACTCGTCCTTCTGAGGCGACGTCATTTGTTGAACACAAGCTGAGCAATCAGTGACTGTCGTGGAAATCTGGAGTGGCACTGGGGGTGGCCAATCAGATTTCGCTATACGACTGCCTCCCGGTCTCTCCTTTGGCTCCACCTCTGCATTTGTTAAATGCTGCCACCAGCTTCCATCGTCAAGAATCAGTTTGCCTGCTCTCATCCTGCCCAGTCCATCACAGAGCAGTGCTCCACAGATAACCGGAGCCTCGGCTTCTCACCCTCACCTACCGCCACTGTGGTCATTAGCGGTAACTGTGGCAACCGTCGCTAGTGTCAGACTTTAATGGCCACATTTCCAGGCCTGTTGTCAGTATGAAACAAAGCCTTTCCACGTCCTCTGTTAATAGCAGCCCCTTCTCTGACTCAGTGTCACTATTCAACACATACACCATCCCTTCACTTCTATCGCGATCTGCTGATCGGGTAGTCTGTATCATGCTTTTTATTCAAAAGATCTGTAATAGGTATCCTTTTGTTCAAATTCAAGCGCTTTATTGTGTTAAATTTGTTTATGGAACTTATCCCTGTAGCACCTTCTGTACTCATCATCACTATTACAGGCCTCCGCAGACTTATGGTGAAGCATTAAAAAAGGGTTAGGGAAGGCAGAAGTGGGCAGGCCAGCTGAGTTTGAGTGTGTGTACGCTGTATTCGCTGGCGGAGGTCAGCTGAGGTCAGCTGTTCACCAGGTTAATATCTACAGAATGAACTGAGGACGCAGTAATAGAGTGATAACAGGACGGGGGTTGGATAGAAGAGGGAAGGGAAAGAGAAAACAGTCTGAGTTGAGAGTTGAGGAGTGAAACAAAAGAGAAAGAAGGAGAAGGCAAGGAGATCAGGGTATCGTGCCAGTTTAAGGTGAAGTGGGGACTGTGCATGGAGGGACAGAGGGGAGGCAGTGGGGTTGGATTAGAAAGGGGGGGGAGAGATGGTGGAGGAACTATGAAAAAGGAAATAAATCAGTATGACAGGTGAGGAGGCAGTAATGGAGGTAAAGGAGGGCAACTGATAAGGAAGGGATGATAAGGAAATAATCAGAGGAAGGGGTATCCTTACAGCTCTGCACTGAAGAGGGTCTCCTGCAATCATTTATACTGCGTGTCTCTGTTTGGTAAATGTGAAAACTGGCACTCCACCAATTTTACACGTCCAACTCAGTGAACTTGTCATGGGAAGTAGCACTCATCCTGTGAAAACAGTTGTTGCTTTGGAGGAGCTTTGTCAAGTCTGAGAGAATTACTGAAGTGACATCGTTTGGGTAATCTTAGTTTGGGCTCGCAGGCCACACATTTCGAACAGAAAGCCTGTGGTACAGGCTGGAGGTGTTGAGCTTCAACGGCACGGGTGGTGGAAATAGGATTGATTTGCATTACGATTACATTATTAGAGTTTAAGGACTAAAAGTCGGAATATCATGACCTCTGCTCTTTCAAGTAAAAAACTCTCTCTCCTATAATTGCTTTAATTGCTAAGCAGGTGGGCAAAATAAGTGCATGGAGCATGGTGTATACTGGGTTTGTTTTAATTTAGGCTGAACTACTTAGCAGATTGGTACATATATACCCATATAGATGATATGATATGATATTATAATGTCTGTCGTTTGGGTCGTTGTTGCATTGATGTTGGTATCAAGTGTTTGACACTTGCCACAAAAGCACTCAACAGTATGATTTTTATGTCATGTAGAGATTCACTGAAAGGTAGTGTCTTTTATTCATTTGCATTTTGGAAGGTCCAAACTACACCATTTAGTTTCAGTGATAATGTCACACAGAACCTTTTTGTGCAGCAGCAATGCTAGTTGCTTGCATTGCAGTGGCGAACGCACACTGCTTCTCCTCACTTTTAAAAAGTAGGTGCATTTGAATGTTTGGATTTTTCTGCCTCATTACAGCGTGAGATTGATGTCAGAATAACTTATGCATACGAGACAAACAGCGCAACCAGCAAATTAGGCTTCACCTTATTGCCTTAAAGAGCATTCCACATCAAGAAGAGCGATTTTTAATGATAAATTCAAATGTTTTTATGTAAATATTGTTCTATTTACATTGCAAGTGAGCGGAGTGAGTCCCCCGGTAGGCAATTCATAACATAAGGTGAAGACAGATGAGAATCAGAACCTCTGGACGGGTTAAATGATTAGATTCCTACTCAAACACAGCTGTGTGTGTATGTGTGTGTGTCCGTGTCCGTGGCCTAATGACTGCGCTGTCTGCAGAGAGTGGAACACAGGAGGGAATTAGTCGTCATTGCATATCAAAGGCTTAGCCATTAGAGACACAGGGTAGGGTCTTCCTAATGAGAGGGTGGTACCGGTGTGCGTGCTGGTGTGTGTGGGAGTCTATGGTGCTTGGTTGGGTCACAGTATATGCATACTTAGACACACACCTTCGAATGCTGCCTGCTTTCTACATATTGTACCTGCTATTTAGAGAAAAGGTACAGATCACCAAAACATGCAGCTCAACACACACACCCGACATAATTCATAGAAACGCACAGAGTGTATGTACGTACACCACAAAGACATCTTCTAAGACGTAGATGAAGTCAGAGGCACACACACACACACACACACACACACACACACACACACACACACACACACACACACACACACACACACACACACACACACACACACACACACACACACTGTGTTGCCAGGCCCCTCTGGCAGGCCTTGCCGTGCCTCTCAGTGTGGCATGGCGTGGGCAGAGGTGCCAGGGCTTTGTGTGCCACGCTAGATCAACGCCAACCATTGCACGAACAGAGCACACAGCGCGCCCGGGGGTACAGGACTCACACACCCACCTACACCTTCCATACATACATCCATCTCCTGCTATTTATTCTTTCCCTTGTGCGTTCGCCTCACTCTCTCCTCCCCTGTATTTCTTTGTGTTGATGTGTGCGTGTGCGTGTGTGTTCGTGTAGGCTGATTGGCGATGCCCTCTGTGCCATCTGCAGCAACCCCCCCCTACTCACCTCCCACCCTTCCCACTCATCACAAGGGTGGGCTTAACCATCTGTGTGCCAGTGTGTTCCCACAGTGAGAAAAGGGGGACTTTGGGGGGGTCATAGTGGTGGTAGCGGGGGTTGCCACAACAGACTCACAGATAAAAAAGCAAAACAGCACACAGTAGTGTATGTTGATAAAGGATTGACACGTGACTGACCGTCAACATAAGGTGGTCAGCGGCGAAAGCACAGGCGGTGTCATCTAATGCATGCTGTAGCTTCCAAGAGGATTCTCTTGTAATCAAACTGATGGAGGAGAAGATGTGCAGATTGTATGCTGTTTTTTTTTTTTCTATAATTTAAGCTTGAAGCTGTAGTCCAGAGGGAGTCAGAGAGCGCAGCAGCAAGATAAATGTCAACAAGTCCACAAGCGACAACATTATAAGAAGCCAATAGTGAGGGTAAAGGGTCGAGGCTCCAGTGCCCTGATGGTATTCCTGTGGGTAAAGATGCCTCGTGGATGGAAGTGCTAAGAAGAGAAACTGAGTCCAGATGACAAACTGCACTTAACCAGTACATGACCACATAAAGCAGGGGTGGGGAGCCTTTTTACTATCAAGGGCCATTTCAGATTTTACAACATCCTTCGAGGGCACCCCCAGACATTTTTTCGTGGGATGGGGCAGCAGTTGTATCTGAATTATTGAACGCGCATATCACACTAACCTCTGCGTCTGACTTGAACTGCTTCTCTTTGGTGAGACGTCTGATGTCACATGGTAGTGATGATGACGATGCTACTCGGGGCTGGTTTTCCAGGTTTTGAAAATAATTGCTAGTAGGTCATTGCTTTGCAGTTCTTTGATTTCATGTTGTCAGGTTCATCAGCTGGTTCCACATGAAACGTCTTAGCTAATATGTTCAGTTCTTTGTGTTTACTTTTCATGTCCTCAAACCTGTCACCAAACGCCTGAAGGAGTTTTCACTGCAGCAAATTCAGATGTCAGAGCAGCTTTTGTTCTTGCAGAGTAGGAAAACGCACAGTCTTTCCTCTATCCAGCAAAACTCGCCACAGCTTTAATTTCACTTCAAATGATTTCACATGTGAAAGCAGAGCACTGAGAAACTGGCTGCAGCTTGAGTTTCAGCTCTGAGAGGTTCTTGGTAATGTCCACCATGAAGGCCAAAACACACAGACACTTGCTGTCACTGAGTTTCCAGCTTCTTTCAGCAAGCAGCAGCAACAAAGCACTCCTTCACAAATTCTCCTTCTGAATGTGTTTTCAGCTTCTTGGCTATTAGCTTGCTTTAATACATGGCTTCACATTTATTATTAAACTGAAATCACCCAAACGGCTCTGATTAAAACTTTTCTTGTTCTGAATTGAAGCTGACACACACACAGGTTTAAATGGCTATTAGGGTAAATTCCCACACCCATGAATTGTTTGATTGTAATTAGTATCTGTATATAAATCGTCAGTGAGTTTCTTAGAGAGACCCCTGCACGTTCCATCCAGGGCTGCACTGACTTTACTGAATACTGAGCCACAGGGAAAGCAAAGGAACTGTCAAAGGACCTGAGAGGAATGGTACTTGAAGTTTAAAAATCAGGAAATTGATATAAAAAGACCCAGAGATTTGAAAATGCCAATCAGTAGTGTTCAAAGACTTGGAAAATTTGGGGTTCTGTTGAACCAAGACGCCGTCAGGTAGACCAATGAAGGTTTCAGCCAACCAAAAGTGCCAGGAAGACCACAAACAACTTCAAATTCACCCTTCTTTGCAAAATATGGTGCAGCTGTTTCAAGATGCACAATAAGGAGGTAGTTGAGCAAAAATGGGCAAAAACGCCACAAACATCCTGCTTACAGTATAACAAACAGCACTGAGACAAGACCCACAACTTCTGGATCAACATCATTTGGAGTGATGAGACAAAAATTTAGTTTTATGGTCACAACCATAAACATTATGTTTGGAGATCACCAATGATGAAAATACATCACCCCCACTGTGAAGCATGGAGGTGGATCCCTGATGGTTTTGGAGTGTGTGAACTACAGCGGCACAGGGAATTTCGTCAGAATTGATGGAAAGATCAATGCAGCATGTTATCAGAAAATATTGAGGGAAATTTGCATTTACTAGCCTGGAAGCTGTGCATGGGACACACTCGGACTTTCCAACATGACAGTGATCCAAAATACGAGGCCAAGTCAGCCTTTCAGTGGCTACACCAGAAATAAGTGAAGGTTATGGAGAGGCCATGGCAGTCTCCTGACCTTAATATCACTGAGATCTGAAATGTGCAGTTCACACAAGACAACTCAAGAATTGTATTTTGCATAGAAGAATGTGCAGCTTTTCCACCTTCTCTGGTGTGGTTCATTTGTTGCGCGAAAGCAAAATGGACAGATTTTGTGATGGTAGATAGATGATTTTAGCATGAGCCACTCCTAGTATGTTGGCAGTTCCCCATTGAAAAGTAGGTGAAATGTAGACTGTAGATATCCTCCCTGTACTGTTCCAGCCTAATTTGACTAATAATGCTCATTATCAGCTATTTCCGGGTTAGTGCCTTGTGGCACCAGAGAGCATAAATACTCATGAGGAGCAGTTAAGTGCAACACAAATCGCTGTCAGCCACCAGAATATGGTTTCATCTCTTGATGTGTCCATCAAGTGACGATGGTGATGCAGGATGAAAGTCGGCGACACTGTCCAATCAATGAGGAGACAAACAACACAAATGAATATGGGAAACAAAGAGAAATTCCATATTTCCATCGTTTTCTACCTTCCTAATATTCGCATAACAGCCGTGTATGGAAACACATTTACTGGCATTTTATTTTATTTTCTGGAAATTCTGTTAAAATGTAGACTCCATTTGGACGGAGACCAACTAATGTGAACACGAACCAGACCAGAACTAAAATGCGTCAATGTATGTATCATTATGTCTCATTTTCGTCCTTGGTCTGGACCAAATGAACCAAACTACAGGTGTGAAAGTGACACGTACTGTATGTACCAAGGTGTGAAAAGACTCTCTCTGTTCTGTGTAGCCTCAAGTTTTAAAATATATCTAATAATGAAATCAATTTAAAGGAAGAAATACAAAGCATGCATTAAAAGGCCATATTTGGAAGCAGTGACTTAATGTGCACGCCTGTGGTGATGTTTGCATGGTCTTAGGTCAGACGAAGAGCGCACAAACACAGACATCTGTGCTGGCTACACATTGAACCCGTATTGACATCTGATGTAAATGGCCTCTATAAAAAGGTGGTGAGTTGTGGTCTGGTAATGACGGTGTGTGGGTGTAGGCTGCGTGCTGCTTGACGGAGGCTGCTGAGTTGTCAGATGTTTAGGAAGCTTGCCGCATGTGGAGTGGCCACAAGTCAGCTGGGTAGTAGCCTTAGACCTCAATCAGCACTGTTCTTTTTCTCTTCCTTTCCTTTCCTTTCCTTTCCTTTCCTTTCCTTTCCTTTCCTTTCCTTTCCTTTCCTTTCCTTTCTCTCCGAATCCTTAACTGGTTTTACTCAACGTCCTCGTTCTTCATTCACCATGTCACTGCTTTACTTTGGCTTTTTATGTCCTGTCTCAATTCACACTCCTCCCACCATGCAACAAACGCACATTTCACGAACGCACGTGGTCGCACGCGCACAACAACGCTGTGAAACACAGAAAAACAGGCATATTGTTAACTCTCCCGTGCGCGCCCCGCGCCCTACCTGCCCTTCTGTAAACTACACACACTCACACATACTCACACACTTCTGTCTCCATTGTTCTTTATCACACATGCCCTTGAAGATGAAAAGAAGGAAAGAAAAACTCTTAAGCGTCAAACCTCACACCCAGTCTGCTGTGCGATAAGATTAGATTTATTTCGCCAGCTGTGACACAGAAAATGGAAGTGGATTATTTAGTAAAAAAAAATGACAGAATTAAATTAAAACTAGTAGGCGTTATTGTTAAGCAAGGAACAGAGGGGGCTTAAATATATAGGCTCAGCATAGCCCTTAGGCAGTGGATAGCACAATCTCCTCTCCTCTTGTTCTCACCAATGGACTTAAAAAACACACATATAAACAGCCTTCCAGGACCACAAAGCCTGTGTAGAAAATCAGAAAATCATTTCCTCTTCACTCTTCATTCTCTCTCTCTCTCTCTCTCTCTCTCTCTCTCTCTCTCTGTATCTTTTCTTCTGTTCTCTCTGTTGTCCCCCTTCTCCCTCAGAGCAAGTACACAGGGGGCTGCCAGTGCGCATCAATCCAGGGTTGAGCTCGTGCCTTGACGTGGAGAAACACAAAGTGCAGAGATTTGGTGCATAAACATGTGTGCTCTTTAAAAAAAAAAAAAAAACTGCTACAGCGAGCGAGGAGAGGGGAATGGTGCCAAATCCCCCCATTCAGCCTCAGACCGAAGGAGGCAACATCCTGACAGCTTTGAGGTGGAGGGGGACTGTGTGTGTGTGTGTATGTGTGTGTTAGTTGGGGGGGTTATGGGGATGGAGGAAGAAGGGGAAGAATGAAAAAGGGGGAGAGAGATAGCAACTGAGGGAGAGATTGCGATGGAGGAGGAGGGAGATGAAGAGGTACAGAGAGAACATCAGCTCCTGGGGATAAGAGCAGAGCTCATGGAGTCTCAGAGTGATAATCCGCTTTATTTTTTCATAGTTCAAAATGTTTTGCTGTTCCCTATCTCTGTGATATAATGAGACTGGGAATCAACTTTTAGTTTGTCCACTTACTTCTGTCAGGAAAGAAATTTATGCACTTTTAAAAGTTGCGTCTCCCCCTCGCTGCCCTCCCATTCAGCATGTTTCCATGCACAAAACAGCTTCATTGCTGTGGATATCCAGATGAATTGCAGATAAATTAAAGGATTTGCATGGTATTCAGTGAGAAGTACCTTAGCTCTTCTGGAGATGCTCAAATTTTTGGAGTTTCAGGATAATTCAGATTTATTACATTTTGGGGCTTTTGTCGCTCTGGTTGTCACTTCAATTGTTTGCCATGAGTTTAGCCAGATACACTAAACCCCTTTATTTGGAGGGAGAAGAAGTACAAGTGTCAGTAATAATCCCTCATTGCGCAGACAAAGCAAAAATGTGAACCAAAGTTGAACCAGGAAGTTGTTCGTTGTTTGCCGTTGTTTGTTCCCTCTAGGTAAATATTGCTAGTAATACTGCCAAATCATCATATGACTGCACTCTTGGCCCGTCAGACTTCTTATTTGCATGTGTTTCTTCTTTTTCTAACAAATTTCTTTGGCAAATTCAGTGTTATTATTTCCAATCCCAATGGTGGACAAAGATACAGTACCCAAGTTGTACAGCACGAAAGCCCAAACCAAAAGATTGTAACCGCATCACCTTAATAGCACATGCACAGAAAAGAGTGACATTTGTAGTAAGAAAAGACATCTAATCTGGCTTTAGTGGAGTTATTAAACTATCACACTGACAGTCCCCATCACCGTCAGGTATCTATCTCATATTTGCACAGGTGGGTGCTTGGTACATGTCCGTGTCTTTCATCCAAGCACTAAAAGCCTTGATGCTCAGCCACTGCTTGGAGCCAACAGGACCCCCCCCCCACACACACACAGACATCTGATTCATTCTTACTCTTTTCTCTCAGCACATTGATTTTAGTCCGTCAAAGCCTTTAGTTTGCTGTTAATTGAGGAGAGAGGAAGAGTTCAAGGAAAAGTCTCTGTTGCGTCTGTGTGTAGTCAGGTAGCAGGACAATTGCGGTGTGTGTGCTTGTGTTCACTCACGTATAAACACTTTTTTTGTGTAATTCTCTGTTTGCATGTGTGTATATGTGTGCGTGTCCAAGATGTCTGGACCGGTCATTTTTTTGTAAATCATTCACTTTTTATTTATCTTCCCAGGCTAGTCTCTCATTAACCCTGCTGTGACACAGACTCCCTTTCATTCACTTCTTGCATTGTCCTCTCCAGCCAGTTGCTCTCTCACAGCACCAAAGATTACTAATAAATAAGTGACACCAGAAACAGTCTATTTTCCCTCAGCCATAATTAACTGATGTTTTCAAGGAGAGGAGAAAAAAAAATCCAGCTAATTAGGCATGAGTTAAGATTTGCACAAAGAACACAGGCCGTTAATTAATTTTCCACACAGCCATTGTCTGGGAGAAAAAAAAACAGCTTTGTTTACAGTGCAACTTTTGCCACAGCGGTTAGAGCAGTGCACTTGCTGTGGGAGCGCAGCAGGGTTAGGTCTGTTGACAGTTTCTCACACACTGCAGTCCATGTCCAGTAACCTTGAGCCACAGCGGCAGAGAAAGAAATAATTGTTCAAGACTGTCTCTGAGTCGGACAAAGGAGAGGGTGGACTACAATGCTGTCAGTCAGGCGAGACAGGAAAAAAGCAAGTGAAGAAGACAGATATGAGAGAATGAATATGACCCATCGCTAATTGCCTCTTGCATTGTGCTGTTGAAATAAAGCCGTGCCGCTCCTACGATGCATTTTCAGGAGATGCAAAGTTGGCTAAATTCGCAGGTGCTCTCAGTGCAGCTGTCAAGATGGCAAGTCAAGATTTACAATTCAGAGCTTTGAAATGAAGAAGTCTGTAACCCAAACCACAAGAAACCATTTCATTTGTCCAGGTTTTGAAATATCTTTGAGACTTCTGCCTCCAACACAATATAATGAAGGTCAACGGTATTTTGTTTGTGGTTTTCACAACATTGAAAAGTGTCTTTTCAGCTTTAACTCTAACAGACGTCAATTTTCATTGGAACTACTTTTCAAAGAAATCAAAACACACCAAAGAAATAGAGTTGTTTTAACAGCACGAACGCAATTCCAAAATTTTCTCGGTGTGGTAGCAGACATTTAAAAGACTGGTTCAACATTCTTGGAGTCTCAGCTGGTCGCACGGCGAGCTCATGGTGACGCTAAAACGCCAGCCAAACTGTTTTCACTTGCTTCCAGTCTTTATGTTAAGCTAAGGTAATCAGCTCCTGGCTCCAGCTCTATACTTAAAGCAAAGATATAACTTAAACCCATTTTTATGGTGAATTTAAGCGAGAAATTATGCATCTAGAAGAAACCAAGGAAAATGAACCTGAATAATATCTGAAATCACTGATAGTTCAGTGCGCGTCTTCATGCCAGCAGTGAATCTGGTGTGCACTTTACCTCACATTATGAACACAACCATACTTTGGAGGTAAAAGTGTCAGGGAGAGCAGTTTGTTTGTCTGTCTTTTGGTCTCTCCCTGCCCGTTTATCTGCACAGTTTTCCTGCCCAGGCAGGGATTGATGGTTTTTGGAGGTGAGCAGACGCCAGACAGACACACATAGAGTGAGAAAAAGAGTTGCTTGTAAGTGTAAATGAACACGCACATGTCTACATCCATGTCACCGCATGTCAGTTCAGGTACCACAGGATAGAAGGTGTGTGCGTGACTGTGTGTGGATGAGAGCGGCCTGAGCCCCCGCCTGTATTAAGAGGGCCCTGGCAGCAAGAGATAGCGTCTCTATCTTAATGGCTTCTGCCGCCTGCCACTCAGCCCTCAGACGGGGTCCTCTGCCTGCACGTGTCTCCCCACGATAAAGCCACTTCACAGCGGCTTGCACCTCTCCACACAGTCTCTCCTCTTGCAGGAGAAAGGAGTGAGAGAAGGAGAAGAAAAGATGCCAGAGGTATTGATATACGAGCTCACCCTGAGACTGAGACGAGCTGCAAGCGAGACAGAGAGAAAAGGAGCATTCACGCCACAGGCCTTCATGCTCAATTCCAAATTGTTGATCATATCTGATTTTTTTTTTCAAAGTCTGTCCTTAGATGGGACCTGGAATATGATATCTGATGCAACAATTTGTAGGGTAACAGTAAGACATCACAACTATTTTTGGATGTCTATTTCTCTGCATGTTTACATCCAGTTTGGTTCTGTGCATTTGACTTTCTGGATGAAGTCAGGTGTTGCAAGTTTCCCATCTGGCTTTCTTTCCAGTGTTGTGTCTCAGTGTCATTCACGTATTAAGGCAGGCTCAGCTAAAGCTGCCGTTGGCGCCAAAGTTCTAACTGTCAGGTGAATGACGTAAGCTTTGACTCAGTCCACTGTTATTCCACTGGTAGCTTATCCTGGAGGAGCTGCACAAGTTGTCAGAACAGCAGTGAGACAAACTTAAGCACTCCATCATGACAGTGCACGTCCGCTTGAAGAGGCCGTCTTACATTAAGGGTGCGTTTGACATGTTGTAAGTAGAGGATGCCATATGTGAATGTGGCAGTGCAGCTTGTGTTGATTGTCCCCAACCAGCTCACAAGCTTTGCTTAATTTAACTGCTAAATGTGGCGCATGCAGTAAAAGCAGCTATTTGAAGCAGCTCAGCAGTACTGTAAGAAGGTCATTCCATAAAGGTGAAGAGACGCCACAGCTGCGTCCCTATTACCACGCAGAGTGCTGATATTGAGTGATTCTGCATTCAACAGAACTGTTAGCGTTGAGAGTAAGTAGACTTCCCAAAACAACACAATCAGCCCCAACGACTTCACATTCAACATGCAAAGTCCACTGGAGGCTGTAGTAATTAAGATGGGAGCAAAGGAGGGAGATCTCAGGGAGAAGGTCAGGGAGGATGATTAGGATCTTTTCCAAAACCCAAACAAGTCATTTTTCTTCTTAAACCTACCCAAACCTTAGCGATATGTAACATAACAGCCCAGACAAATGATGTCGCCCGGCTGATCGGCACCTCCAAACAGAAAGCACTTCTGTGTGTTCCTCTGGAGCGATATGGTCAAAGACTCCGAATAAAGCAAGGTTAAGAATGACCTGTCTGCCTCAACTCTTTATTTCTACAACATCTGCATACAGATGCGAAGCGAAGGGCTCACTGCGCTGCCATTGAGTGTCAGAATCATACAATAAAAAGATAATTCTGAATAATCAATCCTCGATATCAAACAGTCGTTCATTACGCCATTGCTGACCATTGTCGTCTTGTTGTGAATGGCTCCGATTGAAATTTGAAAAAAACATCCCACGTCCCCTGAATTTTGATTCAAGGCATCACAACACAGCAATATTCAACAAGCCCCAGTGCGCTCATTTCTCCCCGATTTAAATGCAAACTATAGTCATTTTCTAGATGTGATCTTGCTCTTCCACAGAAAACCCTCTCAGGTCCATAACTACTGATTTGCCACATTGTGCCCAATGTGTGTGTCCCAGCATTTGCATAATATGGTGCGTGAATGTTTGTGAAAATGTGTGGGTGATGTGTGTGACTGTATGTGTGTGTGTGTGTCTTGGTGCTTTGGGGTTGTTTACTGCCGGTCTCTCCCTGCCCCTGCTCATGGTCGGCCCCTAATGCACTACAGCTGTTAGGGTCCCGACACAGGGGCCTCACATCAACGGTTTCATTGTAATGGACTGTGTGTGTTGTGTGTGCATTCTTGCCTCTCCATGTCTTTTTTCCTGTGTTGTGAATGAGTGTGTGTGTTCTTGCAGCATTGTGAATTTTTGCTTTTCCTCCTGGGTATTTTTTCCCCCTTGTCTCTGTGATAGTACGTTGTATTGTGTGTGTGTGTTGCATATCCTGTCCTTAAGCGAGCAGCTTTGTCATACCTTCTCCCTCCATCTTTCTAAAAACACAACTCAGATTATGAACCTATGAATCACTTAACAAAACCCTTTTGTTTCAGCCCAGGTGAAAGACTCTCTTTTCATTTTCTTGCCATTATTCTCCCAGCGCACACAATGCACTCCAGTGGCCTTGTTCATTCATAGTCCTCAGCAACATGTTTTAACTGCAGACGGTGGCTTACACCTGACAGGCTGGTTGCTCCAGGAGAACCGTGTGCCCAGCTTGTTTACATTTTTTCCCCTTCATGTTGTCTCTCCATGCTTTTAAACGCTCTTTCTTTGCCGCACGGCTCCCTGAGAAACCCTGACCCCAGGCTGCTTGATTCCAATCCAAGAAAAACTTTTCTGTGTATGTCATACAGTCATTGTCGGGCTTTTGAATTCTCCTCTGTATCATTTGTATATCCTATATGATCCATCGTCAAGTCAGACATAATCAAGGCAATCAAGTCCAGTGTAAGCCGTAGTCTGTTAGTCTATTCAAAGTACAACAAACTCAAGTCTCATCCCTATTTTTCTCAGCTTTCTGTAGCTGGGGGAGGAAGGGCAGGTCAGCACTGCTCCGTTATGTTGACCGATTGCCGTCGAGTCAGCCGCATAATGGAGAAATTAGGTTTCTGTAATGCACAAATGAGGTTATCATTGGTTTTGCAGCTGTTTGCAGGGTCAAGGAGAGATGCCGTTTCCAATCGGGGCTCAATTTAGTCAGGGAATACGATTAGATTTAACCCTTCCAGTGTATTCTCTCCATTTGACCATGAATTAGATTAGGTAAATAGAGAAGTAATGCTGCTGCTTGTTGTTGACATAGACAGGTTCATATTGCTGCATTATAGCCATGTGTGTGCATACACATACACGAATATATACGTAGTTATATAAATTTGAGCGATGTAAAGGTAGGAATTAATATCTTTGTTGACCGCGTCTGCTTAATGGCTGAATGTGAATGTATTTCTGTGTGTGGGTGGGTGTCTGAGAGATGTTTTCCTACATTTCAAATTAAGATGGGGTCACATAAGTGCAGCTTGATTTCCCGTGATACTCCCAGCCTCAGTTCCACCGCCTGTTGCTTTTGAGAAAAATGTCTCACAGCTTTTTTCAGAAAAAATAAATAAATAAAAAAACTCACAAACTTACAAAAACGTACAGTGCATCTCCGTGAATACAGCTAACACCAAATAAGAGCTAAGGTCAAGTTTGATCTGTTATCAGATGCTGTAAAAGGTTTAATTCATGTCAAAAAGGAACTGGCACTGACTCAAATATTACATCATATTATGGATTGATGGTTCAAGGGAGGTTGTGTAGGTGGGATGAATGACTTAAGTATTATTTGGCGTCTTTTCCCCTTTTATTTCCCCTGAATTAGCTTCAGCTTTGGAAAAATCACCTTATTACATAATGTCTGACAGTATCCTGTGTATTCTTCATCAAATTGTTACAGCTATCATGTGAAGCTTACTATGCTATACTTACTTTACTATTTTATACACGTTTACCTACAATTAGACATATCATATATGTCTGGAATCTCCAGGATCTCCAATACAATTTGAAAAAAAGTTGTGGTACACTCATGGGATTTAAGAAATAAACTTGCTTAATGGACTTTGTGGTGAGATTGTTTTGGAAAATATTGTTTCTGTGGTCAAGAACAAACTTCCAGTCTCATATTTTGAGCGTATATTTAAGTGCTAAAATGACATAGAGATATCATCTGCTAAGGAAGGTTGTGCGATCCGATTGAAAGCTCCAGAAAAAAGCACAAATCATTTGTTGTCTTTCTTGGAGTTTATTCTAGCGCCTGCAGATGGACTCCTCCTTGCTGTTTCGAGTGTGAGATGGCAAGAAGAGAGCCCAGGACAGGGGAAGCTGTCAGGTTATACACAATACATTATCTTCTAAACAGGATGACATTACCATCAGAACAATGTCAGCACAATAGGCACGTCATAATGTGTTGTTCAGTCAGGACAATGGTCAATCAGCAGCTTTGATCATGCAGGATGTTCCCTTAATCAGTCCATAATAACATACGTGGTGTCATGGTCAGCAGATTAACACACACACACACACACACACACACACACACCTTATCAAATGACATAGTTAATCATTTGGTTTTAAGGCAGTGAATGCTCACGACTGAGTCAAGAGAAGATGAAACCATTTGGCTTACAATTGAGGAACAGAGAAGATGAATAATAAGAAATCCCATTACACAACGTATGAAAAGATTCTAATTTTGTAAATAAGTGTGTCTGTGTGTGTGTGTTTGTGTGTGAGAGAGGAACTGTACAGTAGATGTGTGCTTGCCTACAGTAGGTACAGTGACCGGGCTCGGTTTCTCTCCCTCTTCCCCTCTGTGTGTGTGTGTGTGTGTGTGTGTGTGTGTGTGTGTGTGTGTGTGTGTGTGTGTGTGTGTGTGTGTGTGTGTGTGTGTGTGTTGTGTGTGTGTGTGTGTGTGTGTGTGTGTGTGTGTGTGTGTGTGTGTGTGTGTGTGTGTGTGTGTGTGTGTGTCAATGTCTGAGTATGTGTGTTAAAGTATCACAGAAGTGGCAGTCTGTCAGCTCTGCTTTTCTCTGTGCTCTCCAGAACAATAGCTGGATTGGCTGTATGTGTGACATGTAGACCACACAGCCCTAATAGTGACTGACAACACTAAGGGCTGCAAAGCAGCATGCACTGTTCAACACTGCACAGCACAACACACACACACACACACACACACACACACACACACACACACACACACACACACCTGAGGACACAATGGGTGTGAGTGATTGGTGAAGGTTTCAGTCACTTTGTATATGTGTATATTGTGAGTGCCTCCGTGTGTGTGTGCTCATTCATGCACATGAGCCTCAGCATATGTTCTGTTGAAAGTGTTCAGCTGTATTCTTGTAACAGAACTGTTCCATGTCGCAGAATCAAATGTCTGCTTCTCACTACATCAAAACAAAGAGAATAAAAGGGCAGGGAACTGAAGTTTGTTAAACCTTTACTCTCTCTTATTTGTCATACTGTGGCCTGCCGTGTTCGTCCTTGTCATTGTTCTGTATTAATACCTAAAGGCATGGAACAATCACATTGAAACTTTTTAATAAAGCTATTTAAACTGAACAAATCTTAGAATAACTATATTTAAACAGGACATGGAGGATGGAAAGAAAGGGCGAAGATGATATAGATCAAGGGTGGCCCAACTTTTTTGATTGTGGGCCAGAAAAATACAGCCCAAACAATGGTTTTCAACCAGCTACACTGCAAGGAAATCAGTGTTTCTAGACCAGAAAACCCCATGTCCCGTAGAAAATCAATTTTCTATTGAGATGCAACACTATTAAACATTTTGTATTCCTGCAGGAATAGGCAGAAATTCCCAGATATTTGTTCCTGTGAGCCCTTAGAAGATGAGGATGCTGCGTGTAAAGCTGTAGTTCTGTTGTTAAGATGTAACAGAACAGGAGGATATTGGTACATTATTGGTTTCTGTGCCAAGAGGTTAAGACGGAGGTGATTTGACTAAATTGCGATATGACATTGTTCAAAAAAGAGTACAAAATAAAAGCCTGGAGAGGGCAGATGAGGAAAGGGAGCAGGCGGTCTCGTGGAAGCGTTCAGACTGGTCCTTCAGGTCATTCCTGGAGATATGTCATGCGGGATGCTGAAGTGGAGAAGGTTTAATACTCATATAAATAGAAGCACAGAGAATGACTCAGTCAGTAACACTCACTGTGTCATGCATTTTTAACCCGACGATGGGAACGGCAGCTCACCTAATGGGAGGAAATTGCTGACACGTCAGGAACAAGCCTTGAGATGGCAAAAACATGGCACAGATAGCTGTCGGTCACTTCAGAGAAGAGGTTTGCTTGCATATGTATGTGGAGCCGAACAGACTCATCATTTGTGTTGCTGCAGCTGTGAGCCGTGACTTAGCCATGGCACATTGGAGCGGTAGATTACCTCAGTCCCATGTCAGTGATCTTTGCCAGTCATTGTCAGTCATTGTCCCCTTTACTGTCCTGAGATCAAGTAGCGGCTCCATGGCACAAGACTTGTAGACTGGCATCTGTGCTCTCATCACGTGCAGTGGAGTAAAAATCAAAGGGGTTAGCTTTACCTGACACTTGCTATTCCACGTTAGCTGACAGGTCCTCAACTCTCCGTGTGTCTGTTTTTCTAGACATAATGATGCTCTCTGTGGGCACATTGTCCAACATCAGTGAAGTCACTATCCGACAATAGTTTTCTGTGCTGGGCGATGAGCAACGGTACGTCGTAGCTCGCTGTTGTGGATTTTAGTTTGGCCACCTCACATATAGTTAGCTAGAGATAGATGAATCTTTATAGGATGACAGGATAGTGCCAATAATCTTGAAATGATGGATTCACATTCCTCGATTGTCTTTTAATGCATTAGAAATGTGATTCAGACCTTGAAGTGTGGCAGCACTTTCTATTAATCTTGTTTCAAGGTTTGTTTTACGTCCACTGATCTGTTTATTCTGTCAGCGAAGCCAGTGATGAAAAAAAGCACGGTGTGTGTCAAAGTGGAGCACAAAACGGTTTCACTTTACAGACATGGTGGAACCAAAGGGACAGTAAAAGAGGCTGGAACAACACAAGTTAACCAATTAAGCACGGATGAGTCCAAGGCATTCCAAATATGTGGTAAAAAGTATTACTTTTAGCTTTTCTTTGTTCGGAGCGTGAAAGCTACACTCTGAGGTGGATTATCATTTTGAACAGGAGTTTCCAGGCTGCATTTGAAATTGTGTTATTTCATAGACAGCAGTGCACTACATTACGTCAGGCTATGGAACATTGTGTCATTCAATAGCAGTGTTACAGTAATCCAGTGGCTGCAATAATCACCGGAATCACGACACTCATCACAAGCAAACACACTTTCAATCATATGAGATAACTTCCTGTTTTAAATCAGTATTATAATGCAGGGCATTACATGTACACACAGCTGTTTTTTTCTTTGCATCCTGGAGTTCAGGGACATTATCGTCTAATGACATTACTCTTAAAAACTTTGAAAAGGACAAATCAGTAAATCTTAAACTGTGTACATTCAGTAAGAGAATTAGGAGTGTTTCTTCCGCTCAGCTGATGCTCTGCCAGCCTCAGTAAAACACAGTGCACCATGTTCATAACTTACTTTATAGGCTCACAGCCTGTTTTCACATTATGTTTTCAGATTCTTTTAGAAACTGAAGTTAGTTAATAAGCCAATTGACAGCAAATTAATTGTAAATCATTTTGCTAATTAAGTCTAAGTTGTTTATTGAGAGAAAATTCCTGACACATGCTGGCTCAAGCATCTTAAAGTGGAGAATCTGCTGCTCCTCTCTCTTTTTTATGATTGGAAGTTAACTGTCTTCAGGTTATAAACTGTCGGCCGTCAAAATAATCAATTTCAGCGTCACCGGGTTGCAGCTGTAATCCAAAAGAAGCAAAAAGACATCTAAATCTTCTGGAAATTTGGCAATTTTTTAATTTTATCTCCTCATTTAATGTTGTTTATGCCTAAGAATTTCTGTTTGCATTGGAGAAAAATATTATTTTTCAAGCTGTCCCACACTTAAAGTCCCATTTAGACGAGCCGTGTTGTATAAAAGTGTAAAAACAGAAAAGAACCTGCAAATGTGAAGTCCACCTCTTATTGATTAATTTCCTTCGTGTTGCATAATAAAGTGCACGTGAGCTTGCAGTGGTCTCATCACTGTGAAGTGTGTGTGTGTGTGTGCATGATCTGTGACTGTTGTCTGAGTGTGTGAAAACCAAATGTACGAGTGTGTGTGTGTGTGTGTGTGTGTGTGTGTGTGTGTGTGTGTGTGTGTGTGTGTGTGTGTGTGTGTGTGTGTGAGAGAGATGGACTTGAGGAGGGGGGCAGCACTGCTGTGCATTTGCACTCAGGGAGTGATGAGCCCTCTGGTCAAATGGCCCCTCCCCTTTGCTCACACACACACACACACACACACACACACACACACACACACACACACACACACACACACACACACACACACACACACATACACACTGAAGGAAGCTCTGCTGCTGCTGGCCCTTTAAGAGCTGAGCCTAGATCTCACAGCTTACAGCGAGGGAGGGAGAAGAGGAGGGACAGAGGCAGAGAGAGAGAGAGTGAGGGAGGGTGTTCGGCTGAAAGTGTGTGAGTAGAGAGACAGAGAGGAACACAGAGAGAGAGAGAGAGAGAGAGAGAATCAGCAGTGTGTGTGAGAGGTTGAAGGATCACTTCTATCCCGTCTTGTTTTGGGGAGACTAACCTTGTTCATCTGAGCATTGTGGGACTGTTTTATGTTGTTGTTGTCGAGAGAGACGGACCCTTACTCCAGCATGCTCACTGAGCCTGAGCTACCTCAGGAGTGTAACAGGTACGTGACGCTTTCTCACACACACACGCAAACACACGCACACAGACACAAAGTCACCTACACACACTCACAAACACACACACTTGCGTACAGATGACAGAGACGGAGGACAGAACGGAGCAGGACAGAGACAGGGAGGGGAAGGTGCCGGGAGGATAGGAGTAGAAAGTAGAAAGGCATGTGTGTGAAGAGAAGACTCCGTCTGTGTGTGTGTGTGTGTGTGTGTGTGTGTAAAGCATGTTAACTGTTACAGCGAGTTAGTTGAGTTTGGCTGGAGTGTGTGTGTGTGTGTGTGTGTGTGTGTGTGTGTATGTGTGTGTGTGTGTGTGTGTGTGTGTGTGTGTGTGTGCGTGCGCGTGTGTGTGAGACAGAGAGATGTTAAGCAGAGTTGATGATTGACTCCTGTCCTTTTTGGAGAGATACGATATGCAAAGCTGGGGCAAAGCAGGCATAGTGTGTGTGTGTGTGTGTGTGTGTGTGTGTGTGTGTGTGTGTGTGTGTGTGTGTGTGTGTGTGTGTGTGTGTGTGTGTGTGTGTGTGTGTGTGTGTGAGTGTTACAGTAACAGAATTGATTCTCTTTTCCTCCTCTGACTAAGTTGTGTTGCTTTAGTTCACTACCTCAATAGACCAACTGCTTAAAACAGTGTTGGCGTGTGGGTGTGGGTGTGTGTGTGTGTTTGAAAGAGCGAAAAAGAGACACTTAGAGAGGTGTGTGTATGTGTGTGTGCGTGTGTGTGTCAAAGCCCTCTCATCATCTCATCTCCACTGCTCACCACAACTTTATTTACTTCTGCTTTACGCTGTCAGCTATTAATAAGTCTCCTTCTCTAACAGCCAAACGTATAAAAGTGTCATCAACAAGTCCAAAATATAGAGAGAATTTCTTTATTTGAAAATCCCCCCAAAAAACAGCTAAAACAAATAATTTTCCCAATCTGAATGAGACCCTGCCCTCCCGCTCAGCCTCGTCTTTTAAAATTTACTTAAACTTATTTTGCAATTTATTTTTCACTTAATCCTAATTCAATACATGCAAACCCTTAGTAATCCTATTGTCACTCTGCGTGTTGTTGTTGTTGTTATTTTTTCCTTGCCTTATGCTAATGTTAATCTCACTGTGCTCCTCTGATGTTTGTGCGGGCCTGCTTCATTTAGAGGTGGGAACCCTCTAACCTTGCCCTATTCCGACACTGTCAACACAAGTGGCTTTTGCCTGTGGAATAATGGCTGTTTGATGCTAATGCTGTGAGAGACAGATTATGTTATAATACCCAGCGTTTTAATACTAACACACACACACACGCCTCTCTCTCCCTTCGCCTGCTTGACTTTTATTGCATTAAAGTGGCGCTCTGTTTTGCCCGATGAAACTAATCTTTTGTTCCGAGATAAACTAGGGTCGATGGGGTTTGGGTGGTGGTGGTGAGGGAGGGGATTTCAGGGGCCCCTTTGAATTAAGAACACATTTAGATGTGGCAGAAATGTGTTTTTAATAAACCGTTCAATCCGGCAAAGTGGTTGAGGAGAGAAAAAAAAAAGATAACAACAGCTAGGAGGAATTAAAAATTTAAAGGATTACACAGAAAAGCAGAATGTATGGAGATAAATGCAGGGATTACAATGACTTAGGAGGAGAGCGCTTAAAACTCTTGCTTTCCAGTAATGCACTCCATCACTGTGGCTCTGGACGTGTGTGTGCATGCGCGCGCCAGTGTGTGTGTGTTCAGATGTGGATGTATGTGTGACCGAGAGAAGGGTATCTTCCATTCCGTGTGTGTGTGTGTGTGTTTGGAGTGTGTGTGTGTGTGTGTGTGTGTGCGCGCGTGTCGAGCGGCAGTCCCTCGGCGGAGCGGAGTGTGTGTGAGTTGCCAGTGTGTGTGCGCTCCAGCCTCAGTGGCCGCGATGCTCTCCGTTCCAGCGTCTCCGTAAGTGTCCGCTCGCCTCCTTCACCCATGCCTCTTCTTCATCCTCTCATCGCACTTCCTCTTCTTTTAGTTTTCAGCACTTCTTCCCCTCTCCCTCTCCCTCTCCTCTTCCTCTGAAATCACATTGTTGTAGAAATTCACTCGGAGTGACTTTTGACGGGAAAACAGCCGATGAAGAAGAGTTTGTCTGAGTTTCTAGAAGAAGGGTTGTCTGAAAGGAAATCTTTTTTTTTTTGAGAGGTGAGGAATCATCTATGATTTTTTTAAAATTTGTTGGTGAGTATGAGTTCGAGGGTTTAAAACATACATTTTTATTTTCATTTTATTTAAGCCGACAAAAGTCTTGCGATACGTTTTTTTCATCTCACCTTGTTTAGCTGGTAAAAAAGCACCTCGTGCTTTGACAAAGCTTGAATGTTGTGTGATATTATTTTAGATTCTAATTTTATATTCTAATTGTGCTTTTCGTGATTTGAACTATTTTTTTGGTCCTCTGAGCGCTCGGCTGTGGATCAAAATTTCCAGCCGAAGCTGAAAATAGTGGAAACAGACTGCCGTCGCTAACACGGCCTCATCTGTTCGCACAAACAGAACAGAAATATACACACAAGGAGAAACGGAGAAAGCCAAAAGCAACCAAAACAGACAGGAGAAAGACAGAGAACAGGAGACATTTGAAGGCGGTGGATGGAGGGATGAAGGGAAAAGAAACGATGTGGTCTCACTGACACATTCCTCCATGATGGACAGGAGAAGGAGCAGAAGAAGAAGAAGCAGGGTCACAGAAAAGTGAGAGTGCCAGAGATGACGGAGGGGGGGTGATGTTGGAGGGGGGGAGTTGAGGAGGAGGAGGGAGGAGAGGAAGGCAGTGGTGGATTTTCACACCCCTCCATTTGTCCTCTCCATTTATTGGGGTGTTTGTGTGCATGTCAGTGCGTTTGAAGAGGGGGGGGCAGTCAGCAGTGGCTGTGTCAACACTTTGAACGGTTTAAGCAGGACACACTCAGATACAATCTGACATTAGCCGTGTCTCGCTCAGCAACAAGGACGGCATCAGCAGCCTGAAGGATTTTGCTTCATTTCATTGAGACAAACATTCTTTTTATTTCTATCAGCAA